>NW_015374284.1:0-252 GCF_001272555.1 Dufourea novaeangliae | reverse complement strand
GCCGGACGACGAGGTCGAACGAATGAAGCGCCAGGCTCGACGGTTCGCTCGCGAGCAGTGGCGACGCCAGCTGGTTGACAGCAGCGCCGCCCGGCAGCGAGCCGTCGGCGCGGTCCTGCCCGCTTTGGACGGGTGGCTGGACCGCCGGCACGGCAAGCTTTCCTACCGGCTCACACAGGTGCTCGCCGCACACGGTTGTTTCGGTGAGTACCTGTGTAGGATAGGAGCCGAGGCGACAAGCGAGTGCCACCA
>NW_015374283.1:7953-8868 GCF_001272555.1 Dufourea novaeangliae | reverse complement strand
CTGTTCCAATTATCGATTATGTGTTTTCGTTAGTGTCCGATTGATTATATCAGCGCTTCGATCCATTCGGAGTTGGCCCCAAAGGAGTCTCCCCCCTTAATATCTCGTTAACAAAGCTTCAGATAACTTTTTTGCTAAAGAAAAACTTGTTTTAAATCACCCCACGAGTCTCCCATTTCCGAGGCCCCCAACATTTTTGTTACACTCGGTATACCAAATAGAGACCACAGACATATACATATAGACGGAGCATAAGCTACCACTTTGGGCGAGGAGACTGTAAGGTTAGAGGGGAAAAGACAGCGGTCGTTAGATATACGTCGGTTAGCTTCGGATGCATTCGGCTCGATATTAATGTCTGATGGGCTGTGTGCCGTACTATTATTTAATGCTTTATACTAATTATTAATTTTGTTAAATACATATATCCATACAAACTACAGGTAGTGTTGTATAAAGCTCGAGTCTTTGAAGCTACAAAGCTTAGCCTTAAAGACTGAGTCTTTAAGGCTACAATCATATGAAGCTCGAGGCTCAAGGCTCGAGTTTCAAGGCTTTGAGTAGTCGAGGCTCGAGCCTCGAAGCTCGAGGCTTTTATGTTTAACACGTTCACTGCTGAGCGTGTTTCTGCTGGTTTTGTCTTCAGCGCCAAAGAGTGATTGCCCATTAGAATCATATAATAATATATTACACAATATGATTATATGTATTGTGCAAACTTATCATGCGTAGTACATTAATCTTGCTGCCGGTCATCTATGACTCCCACGGCGTAAGAGTATGTTTCCAGTCGATCAGATAATACTATATTTTGAACATTACAGACAAATTTTTAGCAATGTTTCATTTCGTCTACTATTCAATGGTTATTTTGTTTCATTTTTCATTTCCCTTTCTTGGTATCAATCTCTCATG
>NW_015374283.1:0-5857 GCF_001272555.1 Dufourea novaeangliae | reverse complement strand
TGTATTACTATAGCTATCAAAATAAAATATAAGCTAGGTACTTACCAAGACTTTCAATTTTTGCCACTTTTTCTTACACTAAAAAGCTATTTTCAATCTAAAATTTGATATTTTCTTGAAATTATTCTGAGCTATTTTCGTTGAACTACTTTACGCAACAGTCTTTGGAAGAATGTGCAACTTACTGACTACAAATATGACTAGATAATCTCATAAAACAAAAAAATTCTCTCCGGGTCAAATGACCCGTTGTGGTAGATATCGGTATACAACAAGGATTACTCAGAATAAACAAAACAAAACAAAAAAAAAAAACTTTTTATAACTGTACATTAATTACTTAGAAAAAGTCATGAAGTCAAATGTGCAAACGCAATAAAATTATACGTGCATTTTCAATGCAAAAGTTCAAAATGGGTCATTTGACCCGTTATGGTATGTTTAGTGTTAAATTGTGACCATCCATTGTGCATACCAAGTTATTATTAATTCATTTTGCTCGTTGATTCTCTACACAGACTTGGGGTACGGGCAGTGGGTCTGTAGTTGAGACTAACAGACCTGGCGTCGTATTGTGACGGAAGGCCACGCTGGGTCCTTCGGCTATCGGCGACGACGAGGGTTGTTTATGTGAAACAGATGAGGGAAAGTTAGAGATGGCAAGCAGCCCGACGTTGCATTGCCTTAAGAATAAGGACCTTGTTCCTAGAGAATCTGGCCACGGAGTGGGGAAGACAGCGATGCTTTTTGGTAAGAGGACTGTAAATGACCGCACGCCGCACGGCACTTACCTCAGAATCTCTGAGGAATACAGATCTCATTTAAAAATCGAGGCATCAATACAAAGTTTCTAACATACATATCCATAAAAACAATATTAAACGCAATAACTTTTTTGTACGCGAAGAAAAACTAATATAGGTCCGTCGGGATAACAACCCAAGACTCCTTTCTAATACGTCTACTTTATAGCGAACGGACGGAAGAGAATCCGTTCACGACCATGGTGATGGTGAGCCATGGTCCCTTCTTAGATTTAACGTAGTTCACAAATTCACCGTTCTCATAACGTAGAGGGCAGCAGAAAATCCCTGACTTTTTACACTATCGGTATTTCAGAACATGAGAGTCTCATGATGAGACACGAAGTTCCATAAGATGATAGGCCTATCCTATACCTAGTCGGTGCTTCTACCATGCTCGTACCATTTGGTATTGGAAATTACTGGAATTTATGCCGAATAAATATTCGGTTTAACATTTGTTTCAGTACCTGAAATAAATTTATCAAGTGGTAGAAGCCCTTTTCTTACGTCACTTTTTCCCCTAGCGGAGCCGAGTTTGCTCATGAGGGAACATGCTTTACTCGGGGAACAAAGAAATGTTGTATTACCTTAGTAACTAAAAGAAATAAGTTATTAATTGTATTTCGGAAATTGATGCGAACAGTCGTATATTCTGTTAATTATTCATAATATTAATATTGTATTCTAGTTCATTTTGTTACAATTGACTCCTACCATGGGAGTTTTCGAACCTGTGTATACGACTATGCTCCGTACGCATGGAGTGAATACTAGTGAATATCAACGAATACCTCGTCAGTGTTTTGACGTTTGACAAAATCACGATAAGCGCAGATAAGCGGGTTGCCTATGCGTGATATGTCGAGACGTTTATGTCTTAAAAAAGTCGATATAAGAAAAATTGTAAAACTCAGGGACATCATGGACTCATTTCTGTCCTATGGTAACAGGGAAAGTACGAGGATAGTATTAGAAGAGCGTTTAAAGGAGGCAGTCTGTTTCGGTGATATAGAGGCAGTTCAACAACTACTTAACATAGGTGTTGATGTTAATGCACAAAATTTTCATAATGGATGGTAACACCTTTTTCATTATTCCTTGTACTGTGTCTATAAATATATAATTATTGTAAATTGTAAACTGTGTTTATTCCAGTATTTCTACTCTCCTCAGAACAATTCAGTAATATATAATTCTCTTTTAAGGACCCCTTTACATTGGGCATGCAAAAAAGGTTATTTAAATATAGCTGCTCTGCTTTTAAAGAATGGAGCAGATAAGAATATAAAGTCTGAAAAAGGATTAACTCCAACATCTACATGTACCAATCCACAGATTCTGCAACTTCTGAGTGCAACTGATTCTCAGTTGCTTTTAAATGATTCAACAACACATAATGTTGTACCAAAATACTTGAAAAATGATTTTGTACAAGGAGTTGTAGATTTGGGAATTCATACAGTAAACAATAATAGTTTATACCCTGATGGTGAGACATTTATTACAGTTAACTTTGATGTATTTTATAAGTATTATACTAATACATTTTATATTTTAGAATTAGTATTAAAGATTCGAATCGTAGATGCACCTGACCCAGATTTCATAGAAGTTGAATTACCTCGAAGTGAGCTGACATACCACGCATTGGTTCAAATATGTTGCCAAGAATTAAATGTTGACCCCACTCATATTGTTAAACTAAGAAAACTACCCAATACGAAAATAAGAAAAGACAAGGATATTCAACGACTTCAGAATTTTCAAGAAATTGAAATTGTTACTAACGCTATTAACTCGTATTCGCTATTAAATGGTATTCCAAATACCATTCCGATAGTGCCAGGAAATGGATACCAAAGTATTTCTAAAAAAGATCAAACTATTTTATATTAATCGTTAATGTTAGATTGTTTTTGCTTTTCTCACTTACTTAAAAATCGAGAATTTAACATTCCTTAGAAGTACAATATACATAATTGAGAAGGTATTGCTTAAATTGTAATAATTAAAAAGATTAGATACATATAATAAAAGTGCAGATAATAGTAAATAGAAAAATAATTTTTTAACTTTATTTATTAGATTTAATGAAGTAATACAAAAATGATTACATTCTTTTATTTATCAGCACTACTCATTCTTAATCTTCCCCTTTTCTTTTTTCACAGTGACTTCTCCTTCTGGAGTAACAGTTACCATATTACCACCATAGAGAGTACTTAATTCACCTGTCACATCACAATATGCTTTTGGTCTCTTGGGTTGAACTGCTGGTATTTTAATAGAATTTTTGCTTCCTAAAGATAAAAATTAAATGAGTGTATAGGAATACAAAAGTATAATTTTATTCAAAACTTTAAGTGAATACAAGAAAACTTACTTAATGTTGTATAGATAGGAAGAGCAACGCTTCTGGTTGTTTTAATACGAAGAGAACGAATGTTTGTCCAACCCCCTGGATAATGCTTAGATAAGTGATTACACACTGCCAACACATTTTCTAAAATTTCTTCCACATTCATGTATGTATTTCCAATCTGAACAATATGAGTATCACCATAGGAATGCAACTGCATCGAAGTCTTTTTTAAAGCATATTCTATTTCATGCTTTAGATCTTTACTTTGCATTCTGATAGATGTTGGTAACTTTCGTTTCTTATAAAATTGTTTCCCTAACAAATGGGATAAATGACCAGCAATTTTTCCATCTACCAAAAAATGATCATAGCTACCAACAAGTTTTCTCTTTAATTCATATTGATCATACTCTGTTTTCACTTGATTCAACGGTATTATATGTTTTATGTTTGTACAACCATGTTTACCTAATAATTCTTTATAATGTTCTACAGTGGGCTCATAATCTTTTCTTCTACCTCTTTGCAAATCACAGACAAAAAGTGCAATGTCATCATCTGGTATAAGTATTGAATATGGTAATAATCTGAAAAAGAAATTCTTGGCTACAATTACCTTTGATTATAACAGAACTATTCATTACACTCTTGTAAATACATCATTCTGAAGAATATAATCATGGTTCCTCATAAGGATCCATTGGTAATTAAAACAAATATAATCATCTGTGAACCACACATATCATAAAAATGCATGACTGAATAAAAATATTTCTCATTTAAATTATTAGAAAAATCCTCGGAATATACTTATAGATTTCTACTTACATCCTCATGTGTCTCCTTGGTGATTTTGGTACTCTTATGCAAGTAACTTGAATAAACACCGGATGAGACTCCCCTTCAAACAAAGCATTTTTAGTTTTTAGTTGTTCCTCAGTCAGATGAAAGATAGCACTAATGCACTGTAGTATATGCTCCTTCGATAATTCATTCAAGTTTAAACTATCTGTACTTTGTTTATTGTTATTTACTTTCCTCCGTTTTCGCAATGTCAATCTCGGATTAATAGTCTTTTCAATTATATTTTCAGTTGAAACGTTATTTTTGTTACTCTCTGTGGAGTCGTTAAGCAAACGTTTTCGTTTTAATCCATGCCTTGTCATTTTATCGTTTTTTTCGTTCGGTGATGCTAGATCTGCGTTGTTGTCCACGTGGTTCTTAGATACTGTAAAACTGACATTTTCGAATGTACGAATATTTTTTTTCTGAAGTGTGTTCGTAACAGCCACCTTTTCAACGATATATTCACTTAATTTCATATTTTTTTCTTTTCTTTTAATTTTCTTCGAATCCTTAATTATCTGGGTAGCCTCAACATTTCTACTCACATTTTGTTTTGTTCTCTTATTCAGTGTCGCCGATTTCAAACCTAATTTGCCTATTTTTTCTTTCACATTTTTATGACATAACAAGTTTGCAGAAGATCCACGCGTTTTAATGTTATTAGAAGATTTTATCATTTTGCGTAAACGTGCTTGTTTCACAGCGTATTCCTCAAGACGGAAACGGAAATAGTCAGGGGGACGACAGTCACGACACTCCCGTGTTACGAATCGAACAGTGATTGTAGCGTCACTACAGTTAAAAAGCGGAAGTGGTGAACTAAACTGCAATATGGCGGGTGTTTCAAATAAAAATTGAATATTTAAAAAGTTAGTCTAGCCAAAATTTTCTCACGATTTCTCATATTGTCTAAATTCATAGAGAAAATATGGGAAATGTTTGTTTCTTTCATCAAAAAATCTATAATCTGGAAAATGTTTGTTTTTTTCATATTTTCTCAATGAAATCAGACAATATGAGAAATCATGAGAAATGAAAAAACTTATTGTATAAGGAAATTCATAAAAGGTAAAAGAAATAATTGTATACAATATATATGTGGTAATAAATAAATTTATTCATGATTAAAAACAAAAAAAAAAGAAGAAAAGAAACATTTCTGCGCTGGGATGAACATTTATAATCCTGTTCTGCAAAGTGTTTCCAACAAACTAGTCGCTTGACCAATTCTTTATGGCTTAAAGAAAGAAGTTTTTGATTTTTGACCGCAACAACCCATTTTTGTGCTTCATTTTCCTTTTGAGGAAAATGATGCGAAGGATTTTTAGATTTAGATGGACACTGAGGAACAACACACGTGGACTGATGTTGAATTCAATGCATATTGTATCAATTTTTTATCTAATATTAATAATCTAAGATTGTTAAACCATATTAACATAAAAGAGTTACTTGCTTGGAAATTTGTATACAATAATCAATAAGTTTTTCACTTTCTTCACACTATACAAACTCCACATAAGACAACATGTAGATACACGAATGGCATCGTGGGCGACATGGGCGGCCCATGATGGGCCACGATTCGTGGCGTCGTATACACTGCTTGAATCAGGCAGCCTGAATCAGGCGTATACGTGGTACGCCATATTGCAGTTTAGTTCACCACTTCCGCTAGATAACTGTGGTGGCGCTACAAACACTGTACCAATCGGTTCCATAAGAATGTCCAGGTCCAGGCTCACGGCTCATGCTGAGCCGCTCAGCCTGAGCTCAGACTCACTCTGGCTCACCACCGTGGACCAGTGATGCCAGAATCGTGGAACTTGGTTCCACCACCACG
>NW_015374282.1:0-505 GCF_001272555.1 Dufourea novaeangliae | reverse complement strand
GTACTTATATAATCGATTATTTATTTAAGAAGACGCTCATCAATACGATAAAATATTTACCTTTAAACCTAATCCTACCACATCCCATCCTCTCCCGATGGAAGAATACTCACCACCTTCTCGTAGTTTCCATTGAACAGTGGCAACAATGATTTTAACAAAGAGTGCCATTGGCAAAGAGTGAGTTTCCAATAACTATTAACGATATTAGACCTGGCAGCGGTCGCATATCCCTATAACAATAGCAGGTATAGCCGCCGAGCTGCTGCTAGTAACGCACGGCTTGGCCGGTCGAGCCGGTGCGCTTGGACGCAGCGTTCACTTTAATTAATTTTCATTTGGCCAATTTTAAAGTGTCCATATTCTTGAAGATATGTCCTTAAAGAGGACAAATAGGGCTATATCCTCATTTTTTCAAATTTTTAAATATTTCCTTAGTGCGAAAACAGGGCATTTGTTTAAAACAATTGCAAAATAAATGGTTAAAAAATATCTTTTTTCAACT
>NW_015374281.1:0-531 GCF_001272555.1 Dufourea novaeangliae | reverse complement strand
GGCAGTAACATCGACAGAGACATCGACATTCACATTGATAACGACACTGACGTTGACATGGGCAGAAACATTGACAGTGACACCGGCATTCACATTGCCGATGACCAGGGCAGTAACATCGACAGTTACATCGGAATGCACATTGGCGATGAGATGTGCAGTAACGTCGACAGTGACATCGGAATTCACATTGGCGATGACCAGGGCAGTAACATAGACAGTGACATTGGCATTCACTTTGACAATGACATGGGCAGTAACATCGACAGTGACATCGGCACTCACGTTGGCGATGACGAGGGCAGTAACATCGACAGTGACCACGGTATCCACATTAGCGCTGACGACGGCAGTAACATCGACAGAGGTATCGACATTCACATTGATGATGACACTGATGTTGGCATGGGCAGTAACATCGACAGTGACATCGGCATTCTCATTTGCGATGACCAGGGCAGTAACGTTGACAGTGACATCGGCATTCACCTTGTCGATGACGTGGGCAGTAAAATCGACAGTGACATCGGC
>NW_015374280.1:340-657 GCF_001272555.1 Dufourea novaeangliae | reverse complement strand
AAGAAATTCGTCAAAATTTATAGAACAGTTAGTTTTACTGAATTCGTGTGAAATTATTAAACAGTAAGTTCAATATTATAACGTTTATAACAATCACATTTTTGGTGAGAGATGTTCAACATTATATCATCCCTTTTACAATGCGAATTGTTTATAATTATAACAGATAGAAATCGAGATATACAGAAACGTGCAAGATGCGGATCGTTTTATGAACTTTCATGTGCGATAAATTTTATTTTATTGCAAATTATTAAACAACTACTATATCTGAATGTTTATGACAACTGTTAACTAAATATTATTTTATTTAAATG
>NW_015374280.1:0-241 GCF_001272555.1 Dufourea novaeangliae | reverse complement strand
TACAGTTTTAGGAACAGTATTTTCGGTTTACTCGATTCACGTGAAATTATATTAATTTATATTAATTTTCGGTACTGTAATATTTATAACAATCACATCTTCAGATTCTATTTTCACGAGGCATACGTAGGGGAGACAAATGGTGAAGAAATGAAACACGGCAACCGTGTGTGTCTAACTATCCTTTTTGCGTTTATAACCCACCCCAAGTGTTTATCCGGAAAATACTGCCTGCACGAAT
>NW_015374279.1:43946-64727 GCF_001272555.1 Dufourea novaeangliae | reverse complement strand
GGTATTGCCGTTAGATGTCATATTATTAAGCTGTTTCAATTATCGATTATGTGTTTTCGTTAGGGTCCGATTGATTATATCAGCGCTTCGATCGATTCGGAGTTGGCCCCACAGGAGTCTCCCCCCTTAAACATATTTAGATGTCTATAATATAATAACAATTTACATTATTTTGTTCCGGAACATTCAGAGAGTTATTTTTCAAAGCAACTGAAGAACTATTACAGTAAAAGCACAACAAGCGTACGAAGTTGAAAATGTGCAATTTTTTGAAAATTGTTTCTTTCAAAAACTGGATGTGCTGGGAGAAAACGATTTGCAGATTTGTATTCAGTTCATAAAGATCTATCAGGAACACCCATTCACGGTTATGAAGTAGGAAAAATTTTAAATTTGTTGAACAGAGTAATTGGCGTTCTGCTATAATTCCTTGATATTTCGCGAATATTGGTTAAAATATTAACCGAGTATTTCCTGTTGAGGCAACCAATTCCTAATGATCACGTTATTAGGTTTGTTATCTACAGCAATCTCAGATTTCCAGATGACTGTGTAGGGTAGTTCTGCGAAGCTTGCCAATATCGCGTTTCTCACTTTCATTGGCAATTGACTAATTTTTACGTTAGAACCCATACTAAAGTATATGAAACCTGACGTTGCTTTGTCCAGGATCTCCTTGAGGTCCTAAAAGAATTATGAAATTTATATTTATGTTACTTTATTTTAACATCAAAGGAATATTGACTAGAGAAATTCAACTTGATGTAGTTGTAGGTTGCAACGAACAATGGAATTTCGGTAATTCGAAAATGCCGGCTTTTTTGAAGCTTTGTACGTTTGTCGTGGAACTCTATAAAAATATCAAGCAATTTTATTTTCTCGTTAATTCTAGGTTCTTCAAGGTAATAACATCCCTTAAATGTTAATGTATTTCCTTGTTTTTCTGTATATCTTGAAAATTATAATAGATATAAAAAATTTGTTAGAGTGAAAATTGAATGGCTTTTTATGCTCTGTAAAACTTTAAATACAATGCCATTCTTAAAAATTTGCATTAATATTTTGAATGCGCCGTCATTTTGACGTAACCCCCTCCTATTGAAGCTAACGAAACGGTATATGCGGCAGCAAGTGTTGACAATAGAAAAAAGTTAACTTAATTTTCTGCAAAATATCATACAGCATCGTCAATGCCTATGGAATCTGTCTTATACAGAAACGGTGTAGGTTGAAGATATAAAAGGTTATGTACTTTCTTTCACAAACGGGTTTTTCAATATTTCTAACAAGGGAAGAACCCTAATCTGGCAATTCACACAATTATGAAACTTTGGGGATATCTAGAGCATATATGTATAGGCGTGTGTTGTGCAATTTCGTTTGCTGCTCGAATTCACTCCTAGGAGTTATAACCAAGTATTAAAAATTCGGCTATATTTTTGTCTTATTTTGTAACTCGCAAACTGTAGGAGATAAAAAAAAGTTTTAAAACAAACGTTACTTCTTTTAATTAGATCTAACAAATGGTAAGAGATCTATCAATTTTTTAAAACAATTATAGAAAACTTATAAACAAAATTATTTATAATTTTCTCTAAAATTCGTTTCTTTTGCGTAAAATCTTAATCGGTGCTTAAATAATTGCGAAACAGTACACACTATATCCTAATAAATATTGGACGAACGTTGCTCATCGTGCAGGTTATGTACGGTACAATTGTTTCAAAAGTTGTACGATTGTCGAGGAAGAAAGTTCAGCAATACAATAATGGTTGTATTTGTATTTAAAAAATGGATTATGCTACTTGATAAATACAAAAATAATTAATATATTTTAAATAACTTCTTTATAATTGTTTTAAAAAATTGTTAAGTGTTTTACCATTTGATAAATCCAATTAAGAGAAGTAACTTTTGCCTTAAAGCTTTTGTTCTATCTCATACAGTTATATCGTTATACATACGTCATATCTTCATGTAGATTCCTACTTTCCTGCCAGAAACTTCATAAATAACGCAGGAAGTGTTATTTTAGATATTTCACCGTTTTAAACCAATTTAAAGCCGACTTTAAACCTTGACACGAATACACCGTTTTGACACTTACCTCAGACATAGTTGTATTCCCGGAAAGTTCTACGAAACGACATCTACCGATGTATATGATAGCCGGAACATGTGAATGAGGTTCACTAAAGTACGGATGACTACTAACTAACAATATCTCCATTTGATTCGAAAGTTTTTCAATGGGAGGCATACTATCGCCGAAATGTTTTCGTAAAACTTTCTCTTGTATTGGTAGGTTCAGGTACTTATACATGTACATGATACGCAAGGAACAGTACGCTTCGTACATTCGATCCCATAAATTGTCAATTAGGTTCCCAGTTAGTGCACTTCGTCCGTATGACATTATTATTTCGTTTCCTAGAAAATAACAAGCGTATACATTCAACTAAATGTAACAATTCTATTATTATCAATTTTTTTTATAATTAGTAAAGTATTAACTTGTTGTTATATTTTATCTTTCAATTAGTTCTTAGACAGAAAGAATTATATCTGCACAGAAAACTGTGAACGTTACATAGAAGTACATCTTCTTTTTTATAAACTTTGATTCTTGTTGTATGCAGGGTGTCTCAGCTAACTAGATCACCTCGAATAATGACTTAACGGCACAGTTTATGAAAATTTTGAGGCATGAAACTTAAATGGCATCAAGGGGCACATCTTATAAGGTACGTGCTTTCTTTGTAGGTGGAGGCATTTCAGAGATTTCAAGGTCACCTTATATATTTTTTAACGGAATGATCTATTTTTGTACCATAGATCGATAGAGTATCAAATTCTGAGTAAAAATGTGTTGACCTACATACGCCCTGAACCGAATAATCAACGAGACATTTACAAAATAATTTTTAATACATACTTATTATCTGGAAGCTAAACTGGGTGCTCAAACTGATGCCCCTCAACTTTAACAGAACGCGTTTACATGACAATGTTTTTACCAACAGAAATGTTCTCGACTTATAGTATACTCCAGTCTCTTTCCTAACATTTATTTGAGTATTGTAGAAGATATTGTTGCGTGGGCGCGGCATGATCTCCAATAATAAGAAAGCAGGATTTATAAAATGAATAATTTTTATTCTTCAAAGAATCGCGCTCGCTGTCTGAGTATAGGTTTTCTGCCATTGCCAGACCGTTGTATGATTTGACGGGGAATAAAGATTTTGTTTGGATACACATGTCGAACGAAGCTTTTGAAAGATTGAAGAGTTGTTTAACTTCTGCGCCGATTTTAACTTTTCCTTCTCCACATGAATCTTTTATCTTAGATACGAATGCTTCAAATATTGGCATAGGAGCAGTTTTATCTCAGGTACAGGATGGTATTGAAAGAGTAGTTGCTTATTTTAACAAGTCCTTGAGTAATGTAGAAAGGAATTATTGCATTACAAGAAAAGAATTATTAACAATTATAAAGGCTATAGAGCATTTTCGCCATTATTGACATGGGAGGAAATTTAGGGTATGAACAGAGCATGCAGCTTCGAGATGGTTACTGTCGTTTAAGAACCCAGAAAGTCAAATGGCGAGGGAGATCGAGCGTCTTCAACAATATGATTTTGAGATCATACATCGAAGTGGAAAATTTCATTCTAACGCTGATGCGTTGTCCAGAAAGCCTTGCTTAGAAATTAGTTCTAAACAGTGTGTCAACGTTGAGAACAAAGAGAAACTATCACAAGTTGAGTTGATTCCAGTGTTTCGTACGTGATGTGAATTGTTTGATGTTCAGGATGGGATTTTTTCTCAGGAGGATGATCCTAATTAAAAACTAATATTGAGTAGTAAAATGTCTGGAAAAAAACCTTCTAAAGGTTGGTTTACACTATACGGCACAGACCGTCGCGTAGCGTATCCGGCACGGACCATTTCGGGCATGACACGCCTATATATAGACGCGCGCGTAGGGCGTATACTGTCCGTCACGACACGGACCGTCAGTAGCACGACGTTTCTATGCACATGGCGCCACTGTTCCGTAACAGTCAGTCAGTTGACGTTCAGCAGTCAAAATGAGAATGAGATGTTGAAAATCGCGAAAGAGCGTGTTCTTAGTCAAACATGGTTGTGTAAACAAATTCGTGAACAGAAACATTATGACTTAAATTTCACCAAATTGCACGTGGACTACAACATATTTCATTTTGAATAAAATCCCTGATAACGAGTGCAAAATGTTAGCGATTGGGCGTGATATGACCCGAAACTTTTTATGTTAAATATACAGGGTGTCCCACCTAATGTGAGAACCTTTGATATCTCACTCCTCTTTTTGGATAAATAATGTGTGAAGGTTGCTACTTAGTTGAAAGGGGCGAATACTGTGATAAGCAACAAGTTTTTCTCAAGGTCATATTTTTCGAAATGTCGAAGTCATCGATGTTTTTTTAAATGGGATAGCATATTTTCATCATCATGGCGTAATAGTTCAGATCAAGACCAATGTAGTGACCTAGTAGTGTGACTTTCATGTTAGCCCGAAAACGAAAAATCCACAAATTGATGGGAGTAAGTCTAAATAATAAAACAACGACAATAGAGGGATTAATGCAAAAATGAATCGAAGCTGATGGACATCATTTTAAAAATTTGTTACAATAAATTTTCTGCAAATAAAAAATAAGTGAGATATTTAAGGTGTGTACGTTAGGTGGGACACCGTGTACATATGTGTCGAAAGCGGATGGCCTGTCACGTATTGAGCGTTGGAGAATTCATGATAGGATTTGTGCGGTCTTGCAAGAGAGTACATGATAGCGGGAGATCACTTTAGGTCTTTCAGGAATCGGGGACGTCGAGAGTTGTTTATGCGAAACAGATTCGTGAAACTTTAGAGATGGCAAGCAATTGTTGACCGCTCGGCGCATCAGGACAGCAGTCGGATGTCTTTGAAGCTCTACCCTGAGTACAATTATGAAATGATACTAATGAAATTTGGTTTGCGTATTCAGAAAGATTCAAAGAAGAACATATATATTTTCAGATTTTTAAAAACCTGAGCAGAGAGATTCGTCTTTGCAAAATAAAAATGTATTTATAATTTTCATATTGAAAAAGGATGCGTATAATGAAATTAAAAATAAACTTAGAAAGTTCTACCTTTTGCGATGCGAATGAAATAACATTTTCTCTTTAAGTATAATAGTTTACGAAATATAAATTTGTTTATACAGTCACGTATGACTAAAAATCCGCAACTTGTTAATAACTTTGAAGCCAGCAAAATGATGATACAAACTCATCATTATTTCACATAAACTACAACATATTGCAGTTTCATTCAAATCGAAAAACATACTATCAAAAGTAATCGATTTGGCGTGGAATGGCCCGCTTACAACTGTTTATTAATTCACAGTGATAGACCAGCGCCGACCGTACCGGCAAAACATTCTTCGTGCGAATGCCAGCAGCGTCGCTACGCGCCGTTGACGGAACATTGCGGGTCGGTGCCGTACAATGTAGATAGCCACATTTAAAACGCGTGTTTCAACGTTTGCTTGCCCGAAACGGTCCGTGCCGGTTACGCTACGCGACGGTCTGTGCTGTATAGTGTGTATTGACCTAATCCGGCGCCGGCGGTAGGTGACGTTGACGGAACATTACGGGTCGGTGCTGGACTATGTAGACAGTCCCACTTAAAACCCATGTTTCAATATTTTGTCGCGCCCGAAACGGTCAGTGCCCGATACGCTACGCGACGATCTGTTCCGTATAGTGAAAACCGACCTTAAGGAGTAGCAGTTTAACCTTTCAAAGAGAATGATGTGTCAAAGATAAGTACTTCTTGTAGAATAAATAATTATTCATCTTATAAGTCTTGCTACCTTATTATTGGAGATCGTGCTACGCCCATACAACAATATACTCGATGTGCATTTGCGACTGTTGGGAAAGTACAATTGAAAATGAAATACCGTAATATTGAGTTTGTAAATATGCTGCCAGTTTATGATGCTTGCGGTAAAAACGCAACAAGAGCGAAAGAAATGTATCCTGAAAAGTATCCTCAGCGACAATCCACCGTCTCGATGTATGTTTGATATACTTTATCAATGCCAGTAAACGTAACCGTACCAAACCCGTTGTTAATGAAGATAATGCTACTACTGTCGTAGCAATGGTTATGCAAAATCCACGTGTCAGTACACGACAAATTACAGGTAGGTCGGGAATTAGTTCAGCTAGTGTACATCGAATTCTTCAAACTGAAAATTTCATCCATATTAGGTGCAACTTCATCAGGAGTTACATGAAACAGACTTCGAAAAACGCGTTCGATTTGGTCGGAAACTGTTGCAACATATAGACAGAAATGATTCTTTCCTATAAAATGTTTTATTTACGGATGAGGCGACATTTACTAACTATGAGTATGTTAACTTAAAAAACAGCCATTATTGGTCACAAAGCAATCTTTACTGGATTAGAGAAGTTGATCACCAACGACAATGCAGTATCAGTGTGTGGTGTGGTATACTCAATGATAAGATAATTGGACGATATTTCATTGATGGACATTTAACAGGACGAAAATATGCAAATCTTCTTACTGAGATATTACCAGGTCTGTTACAAGATGTAGCATTACATATCCGCCTAGCATGAGGTTTCCGCAATGATGATTTTCCTTCACATTATGCAAAAGAATCACGACAAGCATTGCAGGGACAATTTCCGAATCGATGGATCGGTCTCGGTGGAGAGTTTCCGTGGCCACCGCGTTCACCAGATCGTACGCCACTAGACTTTTTCTTGTGGGGAACTTTAAAAGACAAAGTGTACTTTAACCCACCTACGACACAAGAAAATGTAAAACAAAGAATTCAAGAAGCGTGTGAGATACTTACTTCAGAAACAATTAAAAATACTGTGTCTTCGTTAAGAAGAAGATTACATCGCTGTAGTGAAGTTGAGGGTATCAGTTCGAGCACCTATAGCTAATGATGGGTAATCGATACCGGTTACCATCATCGTTTCACCTTAAGAAACGCTGACGACGGGCCTCGGCGAGGCGAGATGTTATTATTAGATAACTTTTACGCGCCGAAGTCGTGTCTCCGCTGTCACTTCATAAAACTGTCATTTCGGCCCGCTTGACCAGCCGAGCCGAGCCGGTGAATCGAAAGCTTCCGATACAGCTCGAGCTGCTCGGCTCGACTACCCATCACCACTTATAGCTTTCAGATAGTAAATCTACGTACTAAAAATTGTTTTGTCAATATCTTGTTAACTGTTATGTTTAGGACGTATGAAGGTCAACACATTCTTACTCAGAATTTGATACTCTATCGATCTACAGCACAAAAAATGGGTCATTCTGTTAAAAAAAATCAAGGTGATCTTGAAATCTCTGAAATGTCTCCAACCACAAAGAAGGCACGTACCTTATAAGATGTGCCCCTTGATGCTATTTAAACTCCACGCCTCAAAATTTTCATAAAGTGTATAGTTAGTCGTTATTCGAGGTGATCAAAGTAGCTAAGATACATTGTATATTTCTGTAGAAGTTCAAAAAACAACTTAAAGCTTTAGTCACATTACAGTGTTCTTTTTCTATAAGTGTGGTGTGTTGTCTTCTTTACACTGTAGTACAGTTAGTAATACGTAGTGTGTTTCGATTTTCACAATGTCGTGAAAAGAGGAAAATGACGTTAAAGTGATTTAACTTGTGACTTGTAAAATTGTAAAAACTGTTTGTGCAACAGAAGTTTACAAATTGCAACTTATAACTTGTAAATTCACTAACACTATTAATTGATAAATTAAAAATTTGTAGCCCCTCGTAATCCACAAGAAGCTACATCGTCAACACTTTCTCCACGTTGTAACAGGATTTTGTCGAAAGTATTTATGCTCGAAAAATCCGTTCTTCGAACTGCGTTACTTTTGTAGCAAGGGTGCGATATGCTTTTTAACCGATATCTATAAAGCAGGGACCATAACTGTTATAACCAAAAAGAAAAAAAGTCATGGGATAACAAGTATTTCATCGACAGAAGTCGTATTGGTTACAATTAAATTATTGTTGGTAAATGTTATCGTTGTTATTGTTGGTAAATATTATCGTTGAGGGAAATTCATTTCGATCATTCATAACAGTTATCGTTTTTGTGTTAATTATCTTAAATTTCAATAAAAATCAACTTTTTATTAATGATTTTTATTGTAGAAAATTTTAGAATGACTGTTATTTTTGGTCCCTGGTAAAAAGGACTCTCCGTACCAATATCATACTGCTAATCCTAAGGCGTTATTACTGCAAAAATACATTTCTGGTGGCGTTTGAAGTTCTCCACCACTCGTTAAAACATTTCAATCTGTAGATACCGTAAATCCTCGATAAGTGTTCGAAGACTTCTCGGCACTGAACATTCAATATTTTATAAACTAATTGCCACAAGCTCTCTCACTGTGCTAATCCTTATTAGAAAGTAAGCGTTACACTCGGGGACCTCTCCTTCTCAGGGTCGAGGAACACTCATCGAGGATTTACTGTATTAGGTATCCTGTAAATTATAAATGCAACCGCAATATAATTTACTTGTGGTTAACAGTCGTAGATGTCTTACGAAAACCAATTCTCTTTTGAAATGTTTTCATGTTTCTTGTCATAAATATATTTCTTTAATGAACGTACCAAAGTGAAGGCGATGAAGAGTCAACAGTTCAAGCGACGATATACCGACCATCGGTATGTTAAGATGAATCGATAGTGCATATAGAGCATCGTAAAACAGATGTTGCATCAGGATCACGTCAAATTTCTGCGTACTGTTTGTGGCTATAATTTCTTGCATTGCTGGATGAGAGAGCACCGATTCGCTGATCACTTCCCCAAAATGCATCACAAGTCGCACAAATGACCACGCATTTTCCTGTTTCCCTAATTGGAAGAAATCTATTCTGTTCTTCCACTCGTTTTTTATGGCACTAAGGTCGACCTCCGTGTAATTGGCCAACTTCGAATCTTTCATCGGGTAAGTTGTAAAAACGACCAGCTCATGGCCACGTTTCAAGAGTTCTAACGTGTACGCTCTGAAGACCACCTGAAAGGGATAAAGGTAACATGAAATTGTCCCAATTTTGGAACAGGCTTTTGAATGACAGCTTCATATCGAATATTTACGATTTTATGAAAAGTAATAGTAATGGTGACAGAATATTTGAGGGGTGATTCTACATGCCGAAAAATAGAAAAAATCAAGAGTAACAAAATTGCCGTTGAGACTCCACTTTTCAATTACAAGCGTTTAAAAATTAGGCTGATAACTGCTTGAAACTATTTAGGTAATCTGCAGACAACCAGTAAACACAGGGCAGCCGAATTGTAGCAGGCCTCACAGTGCCATAAGTATATAAGAAGTCAATGAAGACCACGAACATACCTCGCAGAAACTATGAAAAATTCGTCGATGCTATAGGGATCTGTGTCACATTGAAAATTTGTGCAAAGTATTAAACTTATCTCTTCTATGAAATTCTCACGGCTTAAAATTTTAAAAATTTCCACGCTTACACACACACACACACACAGTTCATAAATACACAGCGAGTATCCATCAAAAAGTTTGGGCCAAGACAAGCATATCAGGTATTAGAGATGTACATGGAGGAAATTATTCACACACAAAACTGATATTAGCATGAATAGTATATTGTGAAAGAACTGTTGAAGAAATATAAATAATTTCTCTTTTTCTATACATACTTATTTCATCATCATTATTATATACAGGTATATTTACGTTTGTACAAAGTGCGGAACAAAAGTGTAAAAATAGGTATCGAAAAAATTTATTTTTACTTTGTTATCTACACTCTTCTTCTAAATGTGTATATTACCCTTGTGAATTGAACGCACCTAATTTGTACATTTCGTTATTATTCGTACGTATTTGTAATGAAATGTTTCACAAAGCAGATTTAAATTCTTTAACACTTCGACTACCACCATGAACGTAATCAGGTTATCAGTCGTGGGGGGGGGGGTATTTATCTTATGGTAAATTTCATAATGTTATTTTTCTCCTCTAGAGTGATGGAAGTGGGGGCGGGCTAAATCCAATTTTTTCTCTTCTAGGACAAGGAAAAGGCCCCGACTAAGCCTATAAGTACTATGCGAGTTATGTATATTTTGCTTGGGGGGCCACAATTGAATTTTTATTATTACAAGCATAATAATGAAAAAATGTTGAGTTATATGATTAAATAAGGCTACATACTTATCAGTATTGCGTTTATTATGACTACTACCGTGGCCCTATAATGCACTCGAATACTCTTGATAATATATACATATATGTACATACCTACCTCATGCGAAAATGTTTCGAAATGTCTAACGAGAAAAATGTTGCAATTTTCGTCAAAGTTTTCATTGATATTTAGTAGTTTTGCAATAACAATTGTATTTTCAAATGACATATTATAAACAGTACATGTGCGCTCTCGTTTTAGTTTTTAAGAAAACTGGTTTTAAAACATCTTTGAAAGAAATGTTTGTACGTTTAAAGAAAATACAAGATTATACAAAAAAAAAATACAAAATAAAATACAAAATACGAGTCCAGTGATATTAAAAGGCAAATGTCATAAAAAGTAGGCATCCTTTTTTGCGTGTGCATATTGTTCTACTACCTAGTTGGTTGCGATTTGTATTTAAAAACTATGTATATGTACATTAGTCACAGTATGCTAATTCGGTAGTGAACACTAGCATCTATGATAATTTAGGTTCCCATTTGCGTCACATGAAGACACATAGTTTCTATTTGTAATTTAAATAGGTATACATATGTATACGTCAACGAGTTTCTAAATCGCGTAAAGTTATTTTCTTTATTCAAAAACAAATGTAACTGTTCAGTTTGAGAAATTGTTTGTCATGCTTGTAAAATATATTAAAAAAACTGAAAATATAATTTCTTATACGATATTTATTTTAAAAAATAGTTATATGCGTAGAAGATTAAAATATTAAACAACAATTATAATTTCTAAAATCGAATTATTTTTCGAATATTTTTTACATTAAAAACTATTAAAAGGCAAATTTTCATATTGAATTTGAGCTAATTTAATTAAATTGAAATAGAACTAAAATTAAAACTTCTATGCCAAATATATTAATGGAATTAATTTTTAAAGAACAAACTATTAAAAGAAATTTAAGAAGGGCATTCATGGAAAAATCGGCTACATGTAGTTTTGGAAAGAAACATTTGAAAATTTGCATATTAATATGGCGTTTTACGACGATATAATGGTGCACAAATAAATTTACACAAATTCCTTTCTCACCATTTGTAGTAAGATAATCGGATCTGAAAACCCATACCTTTATTTGTAATAAATCAAATAACAAAAGAAGTTACTAAATTAAATTTTTCGAAAACCGAGTGAAGTAATCGAGTTTCATAATATGGTATCTCGTTGGTATGATGGAAAACAATAAGGTTAAAACAAATATGGAGTAACGTAATGTAACTCTTGATAATAAAATTTAGGCAGTGTAAAATATACATTTATCTGTCTCCGTGTAATGACAAGTGATAGAACTACAAGTTGCCGAGATGGTCAAACGAAATGTTTACACTTAGATAGCACCGTACATCCAACGGACGTCCGTTTCATGTCCAGTTTATATCCGAATGTCCTACATTTATTTTGGATATCCCTAGGATGTTTGTAAGACTTAGATTGCGGATGTTCTAGAAACGTCCGTCCGACAAATCCTAAGGATATCCTGAAGACTTAAATTTCGGATGTTCTAGGACTGTCCGTTTCTTAAGTCTTACGAATGTTCGTAGTATTTAAATTTCAGATGGTTTCATTAGTAATTTTGGCTAAATGTCGTTCCGTGTAAGGTGATGGAACCCCATGAGCAAGGTGTCATTCTTGAAAGAATCAATACAGAAGTGTAATGACACGAGTAGTTTTGTGCGCAAACCTCAGAAAATATAAAAAAATATTTTTTTCTTAAACTGATTCTAACCAACAGAGAATAAGTACTTTGATTTGAATAAATGGATCTTTTTAACTGTCTCTAACCAACACAGAATCAGTATTTTGCTTTGAAAATAAAAATAAACCCAATCTACTCACAAATTATAACCCCCAGACATATGTTTTCATTATAATTCCTTATAGGAAATTTAACCTTTTATTTATTAACAGGAACTAACTCGGACTAATTTCTACTAACATTGCGAAAATCGCAGACCAACGTACCCTAACTTTTATCATCTTGCACAGAATTAAATCTAAACGTAATTTTGAACATTTGGGAAATGTTTCTTATACGCCTGTTAAGACATTACTATAGCGTTATTAAAAACTCTTTAAACGTTCCCAAAAAGTACAGTCAATGTTATTTTTACACAGTCGGAAAACGTTTTGAGAATGTTGACACAGGACGTCCTCAGGCCGTTCCACTTTGTAAATAGGACCGTCCAGAATATTTACAGATCTTAACGAGGATGTAGGGGGACATGTGGATATTTTCGGGACATCCTCCGAATGTACCGAACGTCCAGAACGTACGTTCTCCGGACGTACATATGACGTTTTTGTAGCTACTTGGGCAGTGTATCATTAGGAAAGTATTACATCATAGTAAACTTTATTTTTTTCAAATGTACCTAAAATTGTCCCATCTTTTTGAAAACCGTATTTTAAAACTGAAGATTCAAGGAATCCAATGGTATTTTTTCCAAATTGATCTATGGGTGAGAACAGTATCAAATCGGCATTTGAAAATGAAACTTTAATTATTATTGTATGTGTTAATAAACAAAATTTTTCGAATACAGTTAGAAAATCGTTTCTATAGCTTTAAAGTGAGAGCAAAATCAATGCTCTATGTTTACAACTAATCCAAATATTGCGGTTAAAGTGATGTCATATCGACCGATTACGTCTAATTTTCCAAATCTTATCATTAAATGTGTAAATTGGTAACTATAACCGCAATTCTGTGCGTTTTAACTTTAACTGGCACAATCATGAATTTGTATTACTATGTTATGCAGCAAAATTACTATTTCAGCGTCTATATTCTCCCGGTAACATTTGAGAACATATATATGTAGATCTTTCTGAGCTTGACACCTTAGATTTTTAACGAAAGATTTGTATATATAGAAATATTGGTCTTAAAAAGTATCTCACAGTTTGATTATCCACAACATTTGTTTAATTCAAATACATTAAACTAGTTCATATTGCATAAATTAGAAACGAAAACAAGAAATGTCAATCCAAAATTATTTTGACATTCACAAAGCATTGATAACTACTTTCTCTGCAAATTTGAGGAACAATAACCAGAGCTATATGTAGTGTTTGTGTAATTATCATGAACAATATATTATTTCAGAGTGAAAGTACTTCCAATATTTGCTGATGAACAGCGTGAATATCATACGAAAAATTGCTGTTTGGACTTCAATTCGGAAACGTTTGGGACAAACCGTGTACATATACACGTAGACACTAGTTACAATCCTTCATTTGAATAATTTTTAAATAACAACTGAAAATTTCTATCTTTTATTCAGGATTCGAGAACTTGTATTTATTAGGAATAATATGTCTCTGAAATCAGAAAATTTAGATGTATTAAAAACGAGAATAGAACAATTACAAACCTGATGGCTGTAAGCTGGATATGGAAAGATCCCAAGGATTCTAGAGCCAGCCGCGATTGATGAAAATGCAATAATAATAACACTGATATATAGCCGCGACATTTTATTCAATTCTTGAACAAGACATCCGTGGTTCTATTGCGCTTGACACATACAAAAGAATAAATTTTTCATGTCTTCACAGTTTTACCAGAAGACCATGAAATTATATGCAATAGATAAGCTGACACTGCAGAAGAGAATACTTTTCTTGTATTTTATAAATTTTGTCCATACTTTTATGTAAATTGCACGTTATTTATCGAAATGTTTCAGTTTTCTTGAATACATATAATATACATTGTATAATAGAAATGTAGGCAATTTACGTAACAAAAGTTGGCCCAAACAAAAGACATATGAAACGAACTGTACCATAGAATGTACCAATTAAAATATTTGTTTTTTTCGATGAATATCTTACTGATATCGATTAGTTTGAAAAAAATTATCTTTATATCATTAACACTTCGGCAGCACTTTATTCAATGTTTCGAACATCCAAACACAATTTTTAATATTTGTTGACACAGCTAGATTTAATCGTTCTTCTCTTTATTAAAAATTTGACGTGCAAATTAAATTTATTTTTAGTAGATTTGTAGTAGAAGATGAGAAACACTCGCAACACTTTTGTATTGATGGGTGCTTCTCGAAAGATATTTTTCAGTGAATTTTCGAAAGTTAAGTTGATAACTGACACGAGTCTGATATTGTCGGTGTATATTCGATTGTCGGATCTCCCCACCAATCATCTCCTATCTTATAGACACACACACACATCATAATTCTTATACCTTACGTAACCTGTGATGGTACCGAAGCTATTAGCAAGAGCAAAAAATTTGAAGCTATCGAGTGATTTGTACGTATCTTACAGACGATGTTAAAGAACAGTTTTCGCTTTAACAAAATACGCAAACTGTATGAGAGACAATGAAGAGTAGTCATTCTTCATGCAAGAGTAAACTGAAAATGTAGAAAATTCATTGGATATTCATGCTACAGAATACAATACTAATACATAGTATTGGTTTCTATTTTTGTAAACATAATTTTGTACATACAGCGTGTAATTTGCATGTGTATACAGGGTGTTAATACAAATGTGGGAGTGGGACACTTTCACAGGGTGAATTGTACATACTAAACTAAGAGGGAAATGAAGAATGAGGTAATTGTGTTCGAGGCTGTGTTTCCGAGTTATTAATTGTTGAAAATACGGGCGAAATGCGCGTAAAATATGTCTGACACGACGAATTATTCTACTTGAGAGGCACGCTCTTCAATTGTTTCATGAGTTGGTTTCATTTATTTGATGTTATTTAATTCATAAACTTAACTAGTATTTTCAACAGTTAGACTTCAGCGAGTGAAAATAAACCACGTAAGTGTCGCCAAGAAATTTCAGAAACTCTCTCAAACTTTACAAAAAATTGTGTTAAACAAAAGTTTCGTAAATCAAAGTTCTTTTATCTGCAATTTTTCCGGAGACATTGATGTTACCTTTTGTTTTTTAAATAAAAAAATGGTATTTTTTAAACAGATTTCATTGGGATGACTCGTGACAAATCCAACGACTTTAAGTATATTATATTAAATGCAAATAACGTGAAAAAATCAACAGAAGTTGTGTAATGTCGTGGCATATCAAGGCATTCGTTTCAGAGGCAATCGAACGCTTGAAGGTCAGAGGTACAAATACACCGTGGCGTTGCATAACTTCTACTACATTTTTATATATAATTATGTCTGTTTTGTGACATATTTATGGTCGTTGGATGATTCATACTAACAAAAATTGTTTAATGCTGTAGTTCCATTTAAAAAACCGAAGATAATATTCATATCCTGGAAAAAATGCTGATCGAAACAAATCCCATTTACGAAAGTTGTGCACACTTAAATATAGTTCACCTTCTGTCTAATATAATTTTCTGTAAAGTTCGAGGACATTCCTGCAATTCTGTGGCGACACTTACGTGGGATACATATGACAATGGATACATGAGACCAAACATAACATAATTTAGACCATATTTCTTTATTAATATTAATATTAATAAAGATTTTAATATTAATATAAGATTATATTCTGTAATAATATTATTTATGTTTATTGTATTATACACCACATATTGAAAGACTACTGATGTTAATACGGTACAGAGTTTTGACGTTACACGAATGAAATTTCATTTGAATAGGCAATCGAATAAATTTTTAGAATAAAATATTATTCGAATAATCTTCCAATAAAAGTTGCGAATGAAACGAATTTATTCAAGTAAGAATTTATTCAAGTAATAATTTATTCGAAAAAAGCAGCGAATAAAGGTTATGTCATGGGCGACACGCACCAGCGGCGCATCAATCGTCAATGACTATCTCGAGAAGCGTTCCCTTTACCGCATCGTACCCCTCGGATTCCAATCCATGGATGGGAGCGGTGTCGCTTACTTCTGACTTTTATTCGCTGCGGAATTATTCAGAATAACGAATAAGGAATAACGAAGAACGCTTTATTCGTGGCTAACGAATAATTTTTCGTCAAATAAAATCGTTATTCGTTATTCGCGAATAAATCCTGGGACTTTAATCGTTATTTGTTATTCGTTATTCGAAATAGAATTTGCCCAACTCTGAATTACGGCACCAAATGAAAGTTGCCAGTGCCTAAAAATTTGTGCACTTTTCAATTAGCGTTTGTGATACGTACGTGATAGATCTCCATGAGCTAAATACGAATCTGCAAGCCGTTTCTTTCGAGCACGTCCAGTTTTTGAAAAAATTTCAAATTTTCAATCATCATATTTAAAGAAATTCTTGAAAAAAATACGAAATTCTGAAAAAAAGGTTTTTTAGGTTACCTCAAATTACTACTACAGCATGGTGCCAGCAGTACCATTTTTAATGATGCCTCAAAGATATTTTACTTCAAAGTCAAACCTGGGCCAATTTGTCCCAATGTGACAACGGTGGGTAAAAAGTTGCTTCGTCAGCAAATAGAACATACGAAAGTAAGTATGAATCTCGGCACATTTTACGATAGACCCGTCAGAAAAATTAAAATCTACGAACGAAATCATTGTCACTTAACGCTTGATGTAAAGCCACATGATATGGGTAACATCGATTTCTTCTTAATGCATTATCCGACGGTTTCGCATTATTACGGGATTTTCAGCCTATCGCATGATATTACGTCACGATATTACAGGATTCCACTATTGCTATACCTATGTATGTTGTGATACGTTTTGAACGTTTATAGGCACTCGTTATCGCTTCTTTTTCTTGGCATTAATTTTTGCTCTTAACCAAACAAAACACAAATGATAGTCTAGCAGAGATAAGATCAAATGACAGTCAAGAAGAGCTTTTTTTTAATTCAGCGTCAGTTTCGTATGCTTCGCGTTTTTCATTCGAAAGCATATTACACATTTTATTAGAGTGCGCCTTTTTATCCCTATGCAGTGGACTCCTGATATATGGCTGCCAAAAGCACCTCCTCTCCACATGTATTTTCACGCACACAAATCTGTGGTTGTAAGAAAAAATGTCGCATGTCCTAATTTCAAAGAATTGCAGTTTATGACTTAATTGAGCTGTAGTACATAGCGTTTATGTATTTATCAGAAAAAAGGGCATTAAAACAAATTTTATATGTTCAAAAAAATAATGCAATTTAACTGAAGTTCAATATTCAATTCATACGAATTAGGCAAAAAAAACGTAAATCCACCAAATTTGGAGAATACGACGATTACTCATATCTGAATTTTGTGATCGCTTTATTTTCTATTTTTATTAATCTGTTTATACTATAACTTATTTTGTATAAAATAAAACGAACAAATCATGTACCATATTTTTATTTAACCAGAAATATCACTCTAGTACATGCAAGTGATATGTACGTATGTAACTTGTATTATACAAATAACAACGCAATATACAGAAGAATATTATGCAAAGTGAAAAAAATATACACTTTGTAACCGTACATTTTACATATATTCCGTGGTACGATAGGTGTGGGCTAGGCGCGTGTAAGGGGAAGGTCCCCTACCAAAATTATATACCAGATTCGATGATACGTGCGATACGGGCAAGGAACCATGAACGTCCTATGTTCCACGTGATCACGAGAATGCGTGCGCACCATGCCCCACTAAATCACGATCGAAGGAGGTCGATGCGAGCCTGTCGATCCTCACTCTACGTCTGGACGCGATCCTGTTAGGTCGTATTAAACGAGATTAACACAGTAACACCTGCTGGAAGCGCCAGCGTAGCAGTCACCCAAATTGCATACATATTAAATTATTAAACTAACTTAAAGTCCAAATTAGAGACATTTCATTCAAAGTAGTAAACTCTAGAAACGTTTATAACACATAGAAATTTCCTTTGTAATTTAAAAGAAAGCATAACTGCATGAATCAAGTGTAAGGCAATCAATCACCAACTCGTAGCATTATTAATGTCAGAGGATATTCGTGATCTTGCTGTGAAATACACAAACATTGTGTAAGGCAATCCATCACAAACTCGTAACGTTAATAATGTGAGAGGATATATGTGATCCAGCAGTTTATCTTGGGTAAAACCAGTTAAGCCAGGTAGGCACCGACTTTGCTCCGCGGATGGCGCGATTCATAGGGTCACAGCTGCGATGACCCTCGCGTCGCCCGCGGGTCAACCGGACCGAGGCGGTGGTACTGGGGGTACCACCTCCTTTCGCGGTCAGCCCACAAGAAGACAGCGTCGAGAGGTGATCCCTCGGCGCTGTAGGCACGAGGTGGAGGGACGGCATCACAACCGTCCCAGGGGGGGGAGCAATCGCCCCCTCCAAGGAAAAGCCCTTCCCTTAGACACCTATAGGGCAGGGTAATGGGCGGAGCTGGCCGCGGTTATGCTGAACGATCCCATTGCCAGCCCTACGCCTGAGGGTCACCGGGGGGTTTTTAGTGGGTGAAACCCCACATTGACCGTGTCCGCCCCCAGCGAAGGCGGTGTACTTTTCCAAGGTTTTCGCCCCGTAAAAAAAAAACAAGGTAGTCACCGACTCGATACGTGTAAACGTGAGAGGTAATTTCGTGACCCTGCTGCTTGAATCGCTTGCGCCGTTTGGGTGCAAGACCGTGCGTTTGTAACGAGTATACTTTACCGACGCGGAACGTCGATTTTTGTTTTATATATATGTACGTTTCGCCTAACGTTAAAGTAAATATAATTTGTAAAGTAACTCTTTGCTATAGTTTCGTACCAGAAATTGATCGCGAGTAACCATTCTTCTACCAGTGTCGGGCGGAGGTTCTGAGCTCACGAAATCGTGTCTCAAGCTGAAATCGTTAGGTACTGAGGACCAACCAAGGTTTAGCACGCGTCTCCATCCAAGAAGTCCTCCCAATTTATTGGCAGGATCATTGGTTGCTGCGACATATGCATTGGGGAAACATTGTAGCCCCATAGGAGTGTTCTATATTGAGGGCAATCGAGGTTTCTCTACCAATGTCGGACAGAGGTTCTGATCTCACAAAATCGTGCCTCAAGCTGAAATCTTAGGTACTGCGGTCTAACCGAGGTTTAGCACGTGTATCCATACGAAACGTTCTCCCGACCTAGTCGACAGAATTATTAGTTGCTGGGACAGATTTCTAAACAATAACTAGTCATCTCACAGTCAATATTTTAGCCCTCCGAGTACGGAAACATGTTCACCGGTCCCTATGTCATTTCTGACCCCACACCGATATTCTACTACTACACAGCGACGGCGAGGCTCAAGCTTGAGGCCCTCATCGACACTGTACTAACACAGTGCCAGTATGGCTCGAGCTTGAGACCCTCACCGATATTACTACGCAGTGGCGGTTGCTCGAGCTTGAGCTCGAGCCACCGTCACCATGTGTACAATGTAATGATTAGCTGGTTCCACATTACATCTGGATTTTCGTGGTTCTTATTACACTAACTAGAATAAAAATCTCGTGAATTATAAAGCAAATTATATTTATTAGTCAATACTTCTGCAGCGTCTTGGTCCGGTCGTTCGCATGTAAACAAACATCCGTCGCTATGCGATTTACGCGACAGCTCCGTCACTGCGTGCGTGTCGCTCTCGCGAACGCGTGACCCAGGGACCGTGCTCGGAGGGTTAAACACGTTACTCTGGCAAAGAAACCGTGTAATGGGTGGACCGGTGCAAGCGGCACATCACCCATCGTGTTCAATTCTCCGAAAGCGGTATTAAATCGTGTGGTGTAGCATATCACAGAGTTAATAGAATATACACCACTTTTACCAGACAAATCTATAATTTTCTAACACATTCATACCACCACTTCCGTCCTCGAGGTACTGGAGGCACGAATCCTACTTTGCGTGATATCACGGGATTTTACCGGGTTGATCCGTTAAAGGGAAGTAACCGGCCTTCAGATAAAACAGTAAGTTTCATGTCACGATAGAGTTAAATGATATTGTACGGTTACATAATTCACGACCGACAGGCAAAAATACGGTTACAACTTATATCGTAAAAAAGAAACAAGGAAACATTACTAATAAGAAGAATTGGTGTTCAGAACTTTAAACAACAATACACACCTCGAAAGAAAAACCATGTAATATGCGGCGTTTTTCCTGACAGCAATAGAAATATCGCTCTCCCATCACTTTACGTATGTCGCCCCACCAGCCCGATCCAGCTGTTGCGCAGGCGCTGAAGCCGGGGCTATGACGACAGAACTTAGCATGGAGCGGGCTCGAATACATTGCCGTTTCCGAGAATTTTCCTCTCCTACAGACCCAACTGCAGTCACATATCCACTGTAAAATGAGTGAACGTTTAGAGAAGCAATGCGAATTTGATCATGAAAGTATGTAGATTATTATAGCGTGGATCAGTGTCGCAATGATGTAGCAATAGAATATACAGTAATTCCTCCATGAATGCAACACGAACAACTGCGTTATTTCCACCACTGGGGGGGGGGGGGGGGGG
>NW_015374279.1:38636-43881 GCF_001272555.1 Dufourea novaeangliae | reverse complement strand
GGGGGGGGGGGGGTGGGTCCCCTCCTGGAACCAATCAGAACAGAGTAATCAGAAGCTAAGCAGTGACTCGGCTTCGTGCAAATTTATGAGGGGCTGAAAACCTTTCTGCCTTGCCACGAATGCTCTGAAACGGACCCGAGTCCGTCGCACTCATCGCGACATTACTGTAGTAGTTATTTGTAATCTTAGGCATAACGTATCATTTTATATTCAGTTAAATATATTTTAGTTTATAGTACACTTCCCCAGTTTTGCTTCACGAAGCCCATTCAAATTTCACATAAGTATATTACAGACAGTTTATGGCATTATTCGATATACTCAGAAAATTCTGGCACACAAATTGAAGACAGTGACAGTTATGTCTGTCCACGATTCAATTGCAATATTCTAGCGATTTTTAAAACGGAGATGCCGAATACTGAAATAACTGAAAATATTCAGTAAAACGCATAGCATATTTTCTTGAAATATATAGTGCATACTATTTTGTAAAAATGTAAGTAGGTTATAATGTATTTTCTTTCAAATATTCATTTTCTGGTTCATTCAACAGCTGATATTTAAGAGGCGAGTAATGTGTTAATATTCGTCGATGCGGCGTACTCACGATAAGCTCGCGACTTGCCACTACTCGTTGATAAATTTATATCGCGCAGCACGTGGAAGGATGGTGTGATTATGTATGCTAATATGATGTAATTTGAATAATTTCACTCGACTTGATAACACACATAAACATTAATAAATATGACAGAATGTGTATTATTGCTTTGGATCGGCTTCTGATTGGTTAAATGTATTTGTGGAGTAATGGAAAGTTTTGTTTGGTATATGAGATGGAAGAAATGGGGCTTGGCGTATGTATTGTTTTCTGGGATTACAGTGTCCAAATACAATAAGAAAACTGTTCTGAGAACAATGAATGTTTTGCACGTGAAGTGCAGCTGTCCGGAAATCCATGTTTATGACGGGTTGCTGATCATATTCATAGCCCAAAAAGCGAAGATTGTTGTTATCTGATCGATGTCGCAACATTCGTGAAGCAGTATTGTTCAATTTAACGAGCACTAATACCAGGATTTGTAACGACTAACGCTGCAAAGTGTGGTATTTTATCAATCTAGCTAAATTAAATACGTGGAGGACCACTGATAGGTTTTAGACAAAAAGAATCAAAACAAATGTTGTATCTATCGTAATTGTCTTTTTATTGCACAAAAAATGTTTATTTTTTTTATGGAGCCTATATTAAAAAAGATACTTTTAGAAACTTATAAATCATTTTTCTATTTCATTCCAAGAACTTTTTAAATAACCGTCGTAAAATGAAGAGTAAAATAACATTAGAATTTTATTAACGTATCGATCAATGACGCAAAATGAATTATAGGATTTATATATTTTAAGTCAAAATATACATACGTCTATAAAAATCACATTAATAAAAATTGAGGATGGTCGAAAATAACCGAAATAAAACTCTCGTCAAGGATGATGGTTACCGCGTAACCAAAAAAAAATTTCTGTCATCATTCATGATTATCGGCAACCAACATAAAAATCTCGTAGTCGATAATGATTATGTGCAACTAAACACAATTTCCGTCATTGATCATGGTTGTACGTAACCAATATAATTTCTGTAATCAATAATGGTTATTCGTAACCAAAACAAATTTCCGACATCGGTAATTGATATTGATAACCAAAAAAAATTTCAGTCATTTATAATGGTTGTCCGTTACCAAAATCATTCACACAAAGATATTAACTCTTATACCGTCACTTTTTAAATTATGGTTATAACAGTTAAGGTCTCTGGTTTAGAATCCATTGTTACTAAGAAATCAAGTTAACATTAAACACACTCAATATCAAAAAGATGAGATTTAATGATATTTTTACACCTTCTTGAAATTCAGTAACTTGTTTTCTTATTGTTGACACTGTAAAAAATAATTTATTTAAATAACATTACCTTATTTTAAATCTTCAGCCAGTTAATCAAAAATAAAGTTTTTTTCTTACAGTTACACGTATTCGAAAATGATTGAAATTAACATGCGTTCAAAATTGGCGTTTCATTTTATAATTATTGACAAGCATACTATTGCACTTTTAAGTCTGTATAAAAGTTAATGTTTATAATTCTGGACTTCTTTGGATTTGATATAAACAAAAAAACATCAACAGGGATCATTAAGTATGAAATATCCGATTACCTCAAGTACCAAGTTCAATACCTGATACGTCTGATATTTCACTTTGACATTTTTGTTTATTTTTGTTGTGAAGATACGTCATCAGCCTTTCAGACGCATATTTTATTTTGTGATTATCTGTCAAATGGGCTTTAGCAGATTACATTTTGTATATCATGAATAAATAAAAAATTCGCGTTGTTTTCAAATATGAGTTCCGTCGTGGAACTAATGCAGCGCAGACAACTCGAAGTGTCAACGAAGTGTTTGGCAAGGGATGTGGCTGATGAAAGCACAGTACATCGATGGTTTGAGAACTACCAATCTGGCGATTTTGATCGTCAAAATGAACCACGTGGGCGACCTGAGAGCAAGGTGTATAATGATGAGCTGAAAGCTGCATGGGATGCGAATACATCTCAAACTACGTGTGAATTAGTAGCAAGGTTTGACGTTACTATTCCAGCAATATTAAACCATTTGAAACAAATCGGTAAGGTTAAGAAGCTGGATAGATGGGTTCCGCATGAATTAAACGAGCGTCAGAAGAGAAATCGTTTCGAAGCTTGCCTTTCTTTGCTGTCGCGACATAAAGGCGAACCATTCTTACACCGTATTGTTATATGTGATGAAAAATGGATTCTTTTCGACAATCTCAAGCGTTCGGCACAATGGTTGGATAAAGATGAAGTGCCAAAACACACTCGGAAACCGAATATTCAGCAAAAAAAGCTAATGGTGTCTGTTTGGTGGTCCAGCACTGGTGTTTTCCATTACAGCTTAATGAGACCTGATCAATCGATTACGACGGATGTCTACTGTAATCAATTAAACAAAATGATGAAGGAGCTTGGGACTAAGCAGCCGAGATTGGAGAATAGAGACAGGCCAATCCTCTTGCAGGACAATGCTCGACCACATGTCGCACGACTAACTTTGCTCAAACTATAGGAGCTGGACTTGGAAACTCTCTGTCACCCACCGTATTCTCCAGACCTTGCACCAACTGACTACCATTTCTTCCAGACATTGGACCACTTCTTGCAAGGAAAAATATTTAATTCTCAACAAGCCGTAGAAAACGCCTTTCGCGATTTTATTACCACTCACTCTCCAGGCTTCTTCGCTGCCGGCATTAACAAGCTACCGTTAATATGGCAAAACTGAATCGATAGTTTCGGCGCATACTTTGATTAATTATACTGCTTCTTGCTGGTGATATAATGAACTAAACTTTCAGTTTGAAATCGGACAATTCATACTTAATGACCAAATATGTTTAAATAATGTTCAAATTGAAAAGGACACCGAAAACGCGCCAATTTTTGCTGATAATCGTCAATTTATTTCAAAAACTAAGGGTCTAAGCGAAAATCTAAACATAGCACGCGATAGAGTAGACCTTCCTGCTATGGAAGGTGTTAAGGAAAGTTACAAAATCTGTTTTGTTTTCAATAGAGAAGCGAAATAGTTCAGCAAAACACGCGGTGGCGGCAGTGGTACTCAATGACAGGGTCACCTTGCCTGCGCGTGTCTAGTGTTTCCATTACGCTGAGAGGTAGGCAAGGCGACTGCCGTTATTGAGTACCATTGTCGCTGCTGCGTGTTTTGTTGAACTATTTCGCTTCTCTATTGAACACAAAACAGATTTTGTAACTTTCCTTGACACTTTTCTAGGCAAAAATGTCTGCTCTATCGCGTCCTATGGTTAGATTTTTTCCTGAACCCTTAATTTTGGTAATAAATTGACGATTATCAGCAAAAAATTGGTGCGTTTTCGGTGTCCTTTTCACTTTGAACATTATTTACACATATTTAGATGTCTATAATATCATCACAATTTATATCACTTTTGTTCGGAAGAGTCCAGAGACTTATTTTGTATCAAAAGAAACTGAATATCTGTTACCATAAAAGCATAACACAGATACAAAGTTGAAAAATTGCAATTTTCTTAAAAATTAATTTTTTCAAAAACTGGATGTGCTGTGAAGAAACGGTTTGCAGATTCGTATTCAGCTCATAAAGATCTATCAAAAACGTCTATTAGAAATTACAAGTTGTTTTACGTGTTGAACAGTGTAATTCTCGGGTCGAATTCGATCAGCGTCACGGCAGACTATGCGTTACGTCGTGGGAGATCATTGTGCCGACACCTGTGGGCCACCTCGCTCAATTACAACGGCATCCTTTCTAGCCACTGCCAAGATTTTGTCTGGCCGCCTGTTTTCTGGCTTATATCTAAGGCCGGGGCGACACAAGCGTTTCTGTCGGACGACACAAATCGAACGATTTTCGTTTTGTAGACGGCCAATAATCGTCTAATTATCGGACGACGGAAAAATCGAGAAACATGAGCCGGTCGATCGTAAACGATCGCACTTCTCAATTAATTTTTTTTGCCCTTCATTAATTAATGACCCTACATTTATCGTACACATTTTAAAATAAAATTTGTTCCGTCGTATAATTATATGCCGGAACAGCGAAACTCCTTCCTATAATACGAAAATTGTCGTCCGCAACCTTAGATACGTTTTGTAGGCGCAGCTGACCGAGCGACATTTCAGAGACTCAAAATGAAAACATTTCGGAGGTCAGTCGTTCGGTTCAGGCGTATGCGTTCGGTATGCTTGCGTGTGAGAGTGCACTGTTTGTATTGACAGCTAACCGATAGATCACCAAATAACCAAAGGCCAATGGCCCAGGAAGAATTTCAATCCAGCGATCTACCGGCAGCTCGCGACCTACAGGACAGGCAGAGTGAGTGAGTGAGTGAGCGAGTGAGTGAGCGAGTGAGTGAAAGAGAGAGCGAGTGAGTGAGCAAGTGAGTGAGTGAGTGAGCGAGTGAGTGAGCGAGTGAGTGAAAGAGAGAGCGAGTGAGTGAGCAAGTGAGTGAAAGAGAGAGCGAGTGAGTGAGCGAGTGAGTGAAAGAGAGAGCGAGAGCGAGAGCAAGAGTGTGAGGAAGAGGGAGAGGGACCGAGGAAGAGAGGAAGAGAGGGTGAGAGGGAGAGAGGTAGAGAGGGAGAGAGGGAGAGAGA
>NW_015374279.1:24331-38175 GCF_001272555.1 Dufourea novaeangliae | reverse complement strand
AGGGAGAGGGTGAGGGAGAGGGAGAGGGTGAGGGAGGGGGGGAGTATTGACAAACGTATATACAGCGTTATTCGCACAACCCGCGACACTAGATAAGAATGACTCGATATCAAACACTTGATTTCAAATTTGTCAATTGTGACCATACCCTACAAAAATAAAATTACATACTACCTTCAAGGAGTAATCAGTTATTCTAAAAGGAGAACTTTGTCATCAGTCGCACAATATTAATTTAGCGTGCGACACGGCGTCGATTACTAAAACCGACGCAACAAATTTGGTAAGTTAAAATTGGACCTACAATAGGTGTTATCTCGTGTACCGCTTTTCAAAGCCAATTTCAGACACTTTCATTAACTTTTTATTTCAGTCGATTAACCCTCCGAGCACAGTCTCTGGGACACGCGGTCTCGAGAGCGACACGCATACAGTGACGGAGTTGTCATGTAAATCTCACACCGACCGATGTTTGTTTACATGCGAACCAACGGGGCAAGACGCTGTAGAAAAATTTGTAGAACAGGAAGTGCTGACTAATCTTTGTTGGAAACATTTTTTTGTCAGAGCATCGGAAATGCCTGAACAATCGTGATGACATGTGAATAATGAATTATAATTGAAAACTAGCTGTTCAGGCTTTTCACACAAATAGAGTAATCCATCATTCTTGAATCAATGAATTTTATTACATTTAATCAAACAAGAAGAATATGTGATTATTTTCTTCTTGACAAAATTTTACATATTCAAACAAGAAGAAGTGTTACATTTTAGAAAATTAGTGAATATAATAAATTAACCATACGGATTTTTGGCTTACAAAGAAATAAAGCATTGTCATTTTTATTATTCTTTATTAATAAACTTTTATTTACTATTTGTCTATTAATAAACACAAATCTATGCAATTATTTTTATTAACAAAGATAATAACCTTTTCACTAGAGCTTTACAATGTATTAATTTATTTATACAAAATTTATTATCTATAATGAATCATCATCGTCTTGGAGGTCTTCTTTTAACATTAATCTCTGTAAGTAGTGGTCTGCAACGGGTCTCGTGCAACGCAACTCGCCTCTGAAGTGCATGTCACGCGACGCTATACACAATAATAATTTATGGGGTGGGACGATGGGGGAAGAGAATCTTACATGATTTTATAGCGAAATAACGCCTGAAAATATTCCACTTTGATAGAACGCATAACTCTTTAAAACTTTAAAGGTACTCCTTGTCAAAGGGGAAAAACTTCGACGATTATCTTTACCTCACTGAGTATTATTCTTTTAAACAAATTATGAACAATAACTTTTTAATCCAGGTGCCTTCTCAATATCGACATCTACTATTCATAAAAAAAACATGGACACATAATGTTTAGTAAGTTTTCCGAGGCATCAATGTGAGAAAAAGTAATTTTTTCGGTGAAAAATGGTATTTATAAAAGTTTGATCTTTAAATGCTTGTTTTAACTACAGTTTTTAATATATTCCATTACTTTCCTCGTTTTCGAATGTGATACACATTTAGAAAGCAATATACATTCGTTAAACATCAATATGAGGAATTGGATTTTTTGGCAAATGAACAGCTAACTCTTCGATCTGGCCCATTATGCGACGTTTCTCGTGTGCGCTCTACAATGTAACCCTATGAATTTCTACAGTCGTCCGTCTTGTGTCGTCCGACAAAAACGCTCTGTTATTGGGATCGTGCTTTTATTCGTTTAATCGTGCGTACCATCGTTTTGTGCAACGTCTTTATTTGTATTGTACATCGTGTGATTGACAATAAATCTGTTATTTATTTGAAATCATTGAAGGCTCTCCTTCTTCCCAAGTATTACCGAACACATTGTCTTCGAGATATTCAGATTGGTAGTTTCCAAATGCACACCCAGTATATACGCAAAATATTAAATGGAAAATGAAGAATAAAATTTTTTCAGGTGAAAGTTTCTTTAATGAGAAAATCGAATTTGAATATTTTTGGGTGATGTTTCACATAAGGCCCACGAGTGCAATAGGTCGTACGTTAGTGAAATTCTAAGGAGTGTTCAACGTGATCACAGGTCATGTGCTACCAAACCTTACGTAACTGTTCTACTGATTCACACCAAACTACAGTGTGTCAAGTATACAGGATCCGACCGAATAATATGTAAAATCGGGCACCACGTGATGCCCTATACAAAAAGAAAATAAGAAAAAAATATAGAATAAAATGATATCATTCTCCGATTAGTTTTCGAGAAAATCAAATTTGAAAATTACATAATCTGAAACGTACGTATTCCTCGAGGTGGTAAGTAGAAGCGGAATGCAATGAACAGACGCGCTAGCCAAATCCTATTGAATTGCACGCGTAACCAGCACATATTCAAAATCGATTTTCTCGAAAAATAAGCAGAAAGTGATAACATTATATTGAATATTTTTGTCTGGTTTTTTGATAAGGAATCACGTGGTGCCTGTTTTAACATATTATTTGGTCGGACCCTCTATGAGCATTCAGGACAAAAATCATAACTAATCAATTTTCGTCCAAGTACCCTAATACCTTCTTAGAGAGAACACAAAGATGCATCAATTGGTACATAAAAAAATATACATTTCCTTTCGAAAACTATTTTTATAATCTAAAAATTATGAACAAAATTTTATTTTACATTTTCATGACTGAAATCAACTAATGATATCGACAGGTCTGATAACTGCATTAGTGGCATCACTTTTGCATTTAGACCAATTCTACAGGTTCACTCACAGTCAAGGACACTTCATTTCTTGATGATAAGGCTTACCAACACCCAAATGCTTTATCATTCAATTCATGCAAGACTGAAGCATCACTGTTTGATGAAAACAGGGAAAAAGTGGACGGATTTCTTTTATCGAAATATAGATAAATTATGTATTTATCATAATACATAATTATACATAAATAATAAGAGCATAACTAGAATTATTGCCTCATGCGGCAAACCATGTTATCTTCGTCGGTGGTGTGAATTTTAAATATTGTACATTGACGTGTTGGTATAAAACTGAGAAAACTTCTAGTATCAGTGATTTGTTAACCTTCCGTTGCCACACTTATTGTGAGTCAAATTGACTCAGAATTTGTTTCTGAAGTAAAATATCGTTAAGAAATTATTGAAAATGGTACTATTGATACTATGTAGTAGTAACTTGAGATATCCTTAAAAAAATTTGCAGAATTTGTTTTTTTTCAAGAATTTTTTGTTGGGACTTAATTTAACAAATTAGTCATTAAAATAATAGTAACAAATTAGTTTTAAACAACAGCTGACTGTATATTGGATTGGCTCAAATTGTCCCTGTGTGACAACTACGTTTGACAAAGGAGGGTTAAAGCTGCTGCAAAGCATGTTTGTAAGTTAACAGTCAGTTTTCTTTACCCATCTTGACTAATATAATTATACAAAATGTTAGTAACATATATCCTCACCTATTTTCGTAAATCATAGATATTTTTTTAGTCTTAGCAATTGATTTACAACTGACCTTCTATTTTAAGAGCCAACCAGCAAATTTAATAAATGTAAATTGTGTTGTAAGAAGGTATCATTCTCTTATGTTACTTTTTAAATCTCCATATATAAGCATTTGGTTTCCATTAGTCATTATAATTCATTAGAAACATTATTTTAATATTTTCCTGGAAATATATGTTACACGATAATTAACTAATCTTATTTTAAAAAAAAGAGTTCCTGCTGCATATTAACCGATACTTTCGGCAATTTTAACAAAATTATAGCATGCATTTTTAATAGCAATTTGCTGATTAGAGACTGATAAAAAATAATTGTATCGACTAACGGTAGTTATCGACTATTTTCGTTTTCACATCATTTCAAATCGTTTGCATAGGTGTTATCGAACAATGATATTTAGGTAATCCTCATACTGAATGGTGAAACAATCAAATATTTTTAAACCTGATCATAGTGGAAAAAATGTGATTGGTAACGAGTGGATCAGTAAAACTGTTCTAATCGTTTTAACTCTTTGCACTATACGATTTCATTGTAAATAAGTAATAACTACAAGAATGTTTGTTGTGCCACTTTTGAAATGCATAATCGTTGCTTTCCCAATAAAGATTTGTAAATGTATATAATGTAAAGTTAATTTGTTAATTTAGTTCAAATATTAATAAATACACCCTGCATATTCCGATGTCAGCGTTGCAAAGCCAGTGGGAGTGCAAAGAATTAATATCACCACTGAAACAGCTATGAGACCTCAGGATATCATTTGTAGACTCCATTTAAATAATACAGCATGTATACGATGGTTCGTCGACTGTAGCACCCGAGCACGTAGATGAAATACCTGAGGCCGATCCTGTAGCGACAATTAGCAGCTTATTACGACGTTATTCAAAAATACTGAATTCGTAGGGAAAAGAATGTTGCAGGGTAAACTTCAAAGAATTTGGTCATATTATTTCCAGAATCTTTAACATACTACCTCAATATGAAAGTCACAGTATAAAAATTTCTTTATAATGTTTTCCAATAAAAGTAACTTTCAGGTTAAGACAAAATTTTTCATTAAATTAGAAACATCGCACTTGAGACATGTATATTTATCAAACAAATTTGTAATGAGTAAAATGACAAGTTGAACCTATACATATCCCCAATTTCACACGTCGTTCGTATCATTGAATTCAGAAACTGATCATTACGTCGCTTAATAATGGGTTATCTTTTTTATTGCCACTGTCTTCCGATGTTGCTAAAACCTACGATTCGGAAGGAAATAAATTTCGTATTACAGTTAAAATCTGAGAGTCAAAGATTGGAAATTATTTCAAGTTATACAGTGTGATTCTTATAAAGTGACCGATTGAGTTTTTTCCGAAAAAATCGACTGAACGAAAAATGTTCTGTTCCAAGGAGGACATCTTCTGATCTATATCTATACATCGGCGTTCTAGGTGGAAACGCCTAGGTGATCTCAAGGTCAATTTAATTTTTTCAAAAGGATTCCTATATTTCTTGCCCCATACTCTGATAGTGTTCTGTGTGACGAGTTCGTTAACGACGACAGAAGGTCATCCAAGGTCATGCTAGGTCACACGGGCGAAAAACTTCAACTACTATGCTTAGGAAAATATGGCACGTATTGCTTTGGTAATTCGCAACATCATGCTATCGCGAGTCATGGGTTTCTTTTGATAAACGATATTTTTGACATATCCCCACAAGAAATAATCCAGTGGGGTAAGATCAGGTGATCGAGCTGGTCATAGAACAGGTCCGTGGTAACCAATCCATCGATTGAGGTATTTTTGACTTAAAAGTAAGGAGTGCAAAGGTGCTCAATCTTGCTGAAACTACATTCCTTTCTTGTGTATGTAAATCCGCATCTTCTAAAAGAATTGGAAAATGGTTGTTGTGGAAGTCAATATACAGAGTACTGTTCAATGATTTTCCGAAAAAAAGGGACCAATTATGTGGCTATTTAAAATCCTGCACGTACGTTCACACTCCACAATGGCTGATTATCAATTTGGCGGACCCAATGTGGATTTTCTTGCGACCAATAATGCATGTTGTACCGATTAACACAGGCATTGTTTTTAAAATTTGCTTCATCAGCAAATTTCTGCAGCTAAATCGCTGTCATGAAGTTATTGGACGAGGTTGATGTAATATGGGTGATAATGTCTAACTCTCTTAAAGCTGCAATACGGCGAATACTTGTACATGGATCACCATTAATTGCTGCTAAAACTGCAGTTTGGTTTGCTTCATTAAGTACTGCATATCTCGATCGGCAACGAGAACGTTGAACTGGTACCATTCGTAACCATGCTCGTCAAATAATTCGCAGCACTGAGCAGCTGCTATGGTGTGGCATGTTCGGATAACACTCATTCAATGTTCTTGCAGTTTCTGTAGCATTTCTTCCACATTCCCCAACTGTGATCAAAATATCTATCAATTGCGAACTTGTGTACTGTGCCATTACTCTGGATAATTTAAGTAGTATTCCTATTGTATATACACGTTTATTCTTACCACGTTTCTGTCGTAGCAAAAGATGGTTCTGTCGAAATGCCTCTCCAAGTGTAATCGGATATCAATAAATTCATGGAAATAGAGACCCGTACACGTACAGATGTAAATACGAGTATAAGCCGTCTGTATTATGAAGTAGAGTTATTATGAGAGCTGTAGATAATTTCTCGAACAGAATTCATCTTTGCAAACATGCGGAGGGCAATAATTTTGAACATTTGATGTAATAATAAACACTTTACTTTCTCTAATCTTGTGCCGTGGTTAATGGACTCGTCACATAGGATACCATCAGACTATAGGGCAAAAAATACAGGGTTCCATTTAAAAAAATCAAATTGACCTTGAGATCACTTAGGCGTCACCACCTAGAACGCCGATGTGTAGATAAGATGTCCCTCTTGGATCAGAAGTTTTTTCGTTCAATCAATTTTTTCGTATGTCTGTCCATTTCGAAGAAAACTCAATCGGTCACTTTATAAGAATCACCCTGTATAAGAAATACTATTTGTATCTTCACAAGTGAAGAAGATAATTTGGCTTCCTGGTTTAGGAAGAGCACTTTGTATAATAATGTGGTATCGGGACCCCCACGCACGTTAAGATAGGTTAGAAAATTAAGAAACGTACTCGGTCTCTCATTTTCCTAGATTCTTACAATAATAACATAAACCACTAAGAAAAGTTATATTCAAAAGACTCGATACTGTTTTTGATTATTTATCCCAGCGTAGCCATCGCAATATAGGATATCATCCTAAAAAACACTGCTTACCATCATGATTTATGCTTCAAAAGCTGCTAGGCATGTTGTTAGAATATATCGATATTAGCCTGAATTCGTGAGGCACTCTCTGAGTTGATACGTACAATACACCGGTCACGTGACGTGACGTAACTCTGCGTAAGCGCCAGTAGTTCGCCTGTATCAGAGATTGGAAGCTTTCACGTCCCAGCATCACACAGTTCTCATTGTTAAGGCTTTCGGGTGTAAGCCGTGTCCTTGCGTAATTGTTTTCCCAACGTTTCGCAAGCATTACAGCTAGTTTCATCTTCTTCAGCTGACCAATTAAAATTTCTTTTGATTGGTAAGCAATGAACCGAAATATGAGCAAACTCCAGTATATTAGAGGAGCACCACAAGGCACTTTAGTGGGGGTCTTTCGACCCTCTGGTGAAGCTGGCTGCAATGCTCGTGAAACGTTGCCAAAACAACTTCACAAGAACACGGTTTCCACCCGAAAGTCTCAATAGTGAGAGCTGTACAGGGCTTATACTTATAGCTTTATACAGGGTGTCCCGAAATATGTTCAGTTAAGAAACAGAAGCCAGTCACCTAGGTCGTGCAGTTCTTGACTGTATCTGCGCGTACCTGTGGTCCAAGGTTCAGCTGATGGGAGTTCGACTAACTGCTAATATCTCGGAAATAGAGCTTCAGATTACAAAACAATTAAAGGACTTTTCGATTTGTATTTACATGAGGAATATGCATGTTGTGGATTGTTTCATCTTTTTGGGACACCCTGTAGATATATATCTTTGTACAATTTTTTCATAGTTAAACTTACTCGTATGCATACAACGTAATGATACCATTTCTTGTCCATAACTTACGCTTCTGACACACATATATTATATTTAATATTAGTCATTGAGACAGATTATATTCCCTTTTATGTCCACTCTATTTATTACAGTTACATCAATTCTTCTCTGTCTCAATACATGCTACACATGGGGGTGTGAAAACAATGGACATCTTCATTGTAGAATCTGTTGCAACGTAATTGCCGTAACAACACAAACCGTTGACAAGAAATAAATTTCCATTAAATGCTTACAGGAGAATAGAACTCGCATTTGATGCACCAATGTCATTACGGATATGAGAATTCTTTAAACCTATTTACTCCACTGGGTTCCGCTTGATTCGTCATAATACAAATTTGTCGTTAATATAATGAATACGTATGTACGTCATGGAAATCGGACAACAGCATTATGTTCCAAGCGCTCTCTACGACTTAACGTAGTCTTTTGTACTTACCCATTTATTGTTAGTGTTATTCCTTCATTACTTACAAGAGTGTATTTTAGGTGTCCGCCTCCGATTGCTTTGGTTTTCGGATATGTTTTAGAGGACCGAAAAATAAGAGATACCTATTTTTTTATAGCGGCCCGTTTTCATATTTAGGGGGTGAAACCACCCCTCAAAGTTTCGACCCGGAAGTACTATCTCGAAAACCAGAGGAGATACATGAAAACTTTCAATTGGTAGCTTTCATGATTTTTTCATGTACAATAAACTGGTGTTAATAAATTGTCAAAAATACAATTTGTTTATAACAAAAAATTTTGTTATAACTTTATTTTACAACTTATTGAAATTTGCGTAATGACATAAAATGACGCGCATTTAATTCCAAATCCATTGGTGTATTTATTTATGAAATTGCCTCCTTAGTCTCGCAGTTTTTTATTATTTATACCCTGTGCGCACGCCCGCTCTTTAAGCTTCCGATTGCCTCGGTTTTCGGAGAATACATACATATATTATCGAAGACTTTATGGTTCATATTTGTCATAAAAGTGATATTCATGAAAAAAATGTTTTAAACAAAATGCTTTTTTACACCAAGAACATCTAACTATCGGTGTTTCATCACAGAGTGCACATTTCATTTCTATATTCTCTTCGAAAGCAAATTCGACAGGATTCACAAAATCTCCTAACATGGTTTCTGCGTATCCACTTTTATACCAAGAATACTGGAATAGGTTGTTATATCTTGGTGAGGACAATTGATTATGTACAAGCGATTGTAATTTAATTATATTGTTTCTTAAATGAAGAAGATTAATTGAATCTAAGATTAACGTTATAGTCGTGCAACAGGATATCGTCGGAAAATCGCCTGACGTAATTCTTCCACATCCTAAATCCATAAACATTACGTTTGCAAATAAAAGTTGCTTTTGCAAACAAAAAGATTCATAAAAATTATATATCAAATTTTTTGAAAAATCGAAATTGACTTTTATAAATTGACCATTATTTAATTTTTATTAATATATTCTCCGAAAAACGAGGCAACGGAAGCTTAAAGAGCAGGCGTGCGCACAGGGTATAAATAATAAAAAACTGCGAGACTAAGGAGGCAATTTCATAAATAAATACACCAATGGATTTGGAATTAAATGCGCGTCATTTTATGTCATTACGCAAATTTCAATAAGTTGTAAAATAAAGTTATAACAAAATTTTTTGTTATAAACAAATTGTATTTTTGACAATTTATTAACACCAGTTTATTGTACATGAAAAAATCATGAAAGCTACCAATTGAAAGTTTTCATGTATCTCCTCTGGTTTTCGAGATAGTACTTCCGGGTCGAAACTTTGAGGGGTGGTTTCACCCCTCAAATATGAAAACGGGCCGCTACAAAAAAATACGTATCTCTTATTTTTCGGTCCTCTAAAACATATCCGAAAACCAAAGCAATCGGAGGCGGACACCTAAAATACACTCCTTGTTAGTGTCGTTACCAATGCCAGACTTTTAAATGTCTTGTTGGTTTAGATCAACAATAATTGTTACTATCGTTTATTTCCCTCACAATTTCGAAACATATATTTTACTTCTACCGAGTCTTTCTGGTTTCGGCATAAGCTACGGACTCTGTAAATGCGGCGTTACCATTATCATCGATGCCGTAGGACGTTATTGGCTTAATTGGTCGGTCGGTCGAACGTTTCGCCGGTGGTCGGCGTGTATTTGCTGGAACCGTGCAGTTGAACGCAGCCACGCGTGATTTCCCTCCGCACGGCCATCTGCACGCATCACAAACCCCAAAAGGATGCTCTTTCACCCAGCCACCATCGGTTGGGTGGCCAGTGGGTGGCACGAGATATTGCTGATTGCCCGGGTGAAGAGTCGAGATGGCGGCTGCGGGGGCCGCTGGTGGCCTGGAAAGCGATGGTGTGCAAATTCCAAAACAAACATGCGACTTGAACAGGTTGGATCATTTTCTGGTTGGAGAGCTGCCTGGAAAATCGACGCTGAACTTCGAATAGAAAGCCGCCGGGAGTTATGAATGTCCGCCTAACTCGTCGATCTCAAACACTCGTTATTTTTTTATCGTGACCAGAGGATCTTCAATCGAACTGTTACAATTTGCGTCCCCTGGTCCGCTAGTTGTAGAAAGTTCCACAGCAACGCGTAAGGCTGCGATGATTCGTTAGAACGGTTGGTTGTTTGCTACCATTGAAATATTCTTCGATAGAATTTGTATGATAACATTCATACTGTTCATGCAGGTGTGTCTTTGAAGAATGCCTTGATTGAGCTAAACAACTGCCTGCATCAATTACACTGTTGGAATATTTGACATGTGCGACCCTCAAAAATGGGTTCAATGGTAGCTCTTAAAATCTTTTAGGAATTCCCGACATTCTTCCAAAATAATAGCTAATAGCAAACAGGGGAACGAACGAAGGAAAGGGAAAGACGCAGGACTGGGTCTGTTAGAATGTCAGATTGCCCCCGTTTCACCTTCCCGATGGATAGAAAATTACTGAAATTTTGACATATTAGATCGCCTCCTCCCACGCATCGACGAATCCTAGAAAACCCTTAAACACCTTCCATAACTCATTACCGTCAATAGAAAAGCAACCCAAATTCATATAAACTGCAACTCTACAAAAAACCATCAAATTCATTCCGGCGATTAAAATAAGGAGTTCCAGCACTGTTTCACCGACCTCTAAAATACAGTTAGATTTTGCTAAACAATGATTAATTATTTCAATCCTCTGGCGGAATCCATTAATACCATTATGAATCCGTTTTCTTTGGCAATAAATGAAACTTATTTGTAAGAGCACGTGCAATAAATGGTAGTTGCAGTCTACAGTCTTCAGATGTCGGCAATCAGATCAGAAATGCACTATGAAGCACCCAGAAATCTCAAAACGGGTGATTCAAAATATTGCCTCTGTCTTAAAGTGTAACTAAACAGCAACCGGATATTACGATCGACTACAAGTGGCAGACAATTGGCAAGGTTTGAAGTACCAGCACAACTATATGTAAGGCCAGGATTACACCAGATATTCAAAGATGTTTGAAGTATCAAGACATCGAACATATCAGTTATCAATGCCCGCTAATTGGCAGCGAATCCACTTGTAGGAGATCTTCGTCCGGGGGTCATGATGTGTCTGCGTGCATGTCTGAACCTAGATGGATCACTTGTAAGAACAGGAGCGCCCCCCAAAGATAAATTGAAACACCTGTCAGGAAGATACAGTTGTCCCTATTATAGAAAAACCCTTACTGGGAGTATCAGGAGCTCTAGAAGAGGAAATACAGGACATAAAATTGAGGGTACTGCAAATTAACCTAAAGGGACGCAAGCTCGCATGCGACTTGCTGTTTCAGGTGGCCCTGGAACTTACAGCTGAGGTTGTAGTTATTCCAGGACCTTACAGGCTACTCGACACCTAAATTAAAAGAGACAACAGAGCAGCGATATGAGCCACAATGATAAATAGCATGAATTGTGTCGATGTTGCTTGAGGATAAATTGAGTGGTCATAGCTGAAACGAAACTCTTTACTTGTTGTTGCCACCTAATATTAAGATCAAGGACTTCAAAAGGTGCATCGATACACTTTATACCATGATTGTGATTATTACTTGTGAGTAACACATCGCTATAATCGGAGACTTAAACGCAAAGTCACCTGCCTAGGGTTCGAAAGTAATGGACAGAAGAGGACAAATAGTGCTAGAACTGATTAATAAGCGGTCACTGGTACTAGGTCTACCTAATGGAAAATACACTTTCGCTAAGAACGGCAAATTTTCAATGACAGAATAAGCAAAAGTAAGACAACACGAGCTAATGTCATCCCCGGATCATGTGTATATTCTACACCAGGCCTGTCCAACTTGTAGTCCGCAGACCAAAATCGATAATAGCCCCTACCGGCTTGCTTTTTCAGCCGAGGGGAATGACCCCCCTCCATATCCACAAGAAGCCCGACGATGTAGAGGAAAGAAAGCGTGTGTACATGCTCTGACTGTCCCCACTTCCGACGCTCCAGAAATTCGTACCCGCACGTACCTCTTGCCAGACGATCGCATCGCAGCGCAAGCGAGTAGTGGGGAATGGACTGAGTGATGGTGGGGATCGCGTCGTCTGGCGAAATGACTCGCGGGCCACATGTTGGACAGGCCTGTTCTACACGATATGGAAAATAGGAGAACACAGCAGTCATCCCTTAAATCTCGTTACTCTCTGAGAGGCATGAGTTACGAAGAAATACGAAAAACGCACATACCAAACGGCGTCACCTCATACAGCTCTGTCACAGATGAAGAATTTTACACGGCTAAGAAATTACGGAAGACCAATAAAATCGACGGATACGACCAGATAACACACGACTTCATGAAAGCTGTTAATCTTAATAGAAGTAAAACTTCGTCAGACTAATGAATGCTATATTGGAAACCGGGTAAATCCATCAAAAACTGTGCAACTGGTCGTTATCAAGATAGCGGCCAAAAACTCAGACTAATTAAAAGCACATAGCACATGGCGCTCCAGCTTAATGAACCTTGATAAAGTTATTAGAAGAACCGAGGAAGCTAAAAGAATGAACCACAATCTTATACTAGTCACACTGGACGTAAAAAATGCCCCTAGCACCGTTAAATGGAATAGCATTACAGCAAATCAGTGATGAGTGTTCGAAGGCTCGTCGGCACTAACCTCCCCTTGTCAGTGCCGAGAAGCCATCAAACACTCATCGACTATTTATTGTATACACGTATTGATAGCAAGTCAACACACAGAAAACATACAAAGAGTCATCGATACCGAATTTGATGAAACAACTCTAGCTCACAGCAAGAGAACCCAAACCATCCAGGTATGTACATGCAAGAATCCTACAAGGGCTTGTCCTTGGGCCACTTCTGTAGAACATAGTATACATAAGATAAACGTGTAACTGTGATAACAATGATGTTGAAATATTGGGTAAATATATACAATAGGGGAAGTACCTCCAATGACGTTGGCCTTGACATATGTTGCCAAGGTCATCTCTTGAGTCACCTTGAGAATGTTCTAGCCGTCGCTCTTTATTTGTTAAAAAGTTATTAACAAATAAATTTTGCAATATAAAGGTGTATGTTTAATTTCATAATTTACATTCTACCTAGTATAATCACGATATTATTAGCATATCTGCTTCTTTAAGTGATTGTGTGAGCGGCGGGGTGGTGAGGGCTCCGGCTTTTGCGGGGGAAATGCATTATGCACACCTCGAAGTCCTGGGGTGGGACTCCGAGGTAGTGTGGGACTCTCACCCACTAAAACCCCCGAGGCAGCCTACTCAGGCGGAACTCGGTGGGGGCGGGATTTCGTGTGAACGCACCGCCACCACCGCGCCTATGCTCCCCTTATCGGGGAGCCCGTTCCGTGGGGGCGATCGAACGCCCCCCAGAGGTGACCACTGCCTTGGTCACCACCCCTACTCTACTCCGCCGGCGTCAGGGGACTGCACCCTGACGTCGGCACAACCGGACCGCTTTGGATGCAGTCGGGGACCCCACCCCGACCGCATCAGCGGCCCCGGCGGACGCGCGCGCGAAGGCGGGAACCACAGGAGCCGAAGCTCCGGCTACCGATGTCCACGCACGCGTCCGCCCATACACGCAGGCCTCGCCTGCCGGAGAGCGAGGAGACGCCTACGGGGGGGGGG
>NW_015374279.1:10236-23877 GCF_001272555.1 Dufourea novaeangliae | reverse complement strand
AGCCGCCGGCTCTGGCGCTTCAACACTCCGACCGTGTCGTCCGGCGGGTCGACCCCGTTCCGGCGGAGGCCCTGCAGACACCGATATACATCGGCGTCAGCCTCCTCCGGGAAGTCGAAGGGCACGACCCCTGCCAGGACAGCCGCCGCCTCGTGGTTGATGGTGCGGTAGCCCCTCACGACCCTGATGGCCATGCGTCGCTGTATGCGTCGCAACAACTGCCGGCCTCGCCGGCGAACCATCAGGGCTTCGGCCGCATACGGGTGAACCGTATAGGGCCATGGCCCGCACCACCCCCATGTAGAGGCGGCGTACCTTCTCTTCTGCCCCCCCGAGATTGGGCATCAGACGACCCAATAGGGTCGCCACGCCCTCAATCCGGGGGACCAGGCGGTCGAAATGTTCCTCGAACCGCCAGGGGCTGTCCAGGTCGAGGCCGAGGTACTTCATTCGGCCCCCCACCCGGACACAGGCGTCTCCTATACCGACCCAGGCCTGGGGGACTCGCCGCGACAGAGGTAGTCCATGGAACATGACCACCTCCGTCTTTGGCGGCGAGATCTGTAACCCCAGGTTCCGGATCCGGGCGACGACGAGTGCCGCCCCCACCTCCGCCAGCCGAATCGTCCTTGTCCACTCCATCCCGACCGCGATGATCAGCGTGTCGTCTGCATAGCAGACGACACGCACACCGGGCGGGAGGGGCCCGCGCAGAACCGAGTCGTACCCCAGGTTCCACAACAGGGGTCCCAAAACGGACCCCTGAGACACGCCCCGGTTGTCCCTCCGTCGCACGATCATGCCACCCCGACCGGGGTACTCGATCGCCCTGTCCGACAGGTAGTCCCGCAGCACGGTCCGGAGATACGGAGGCACCCCGCGTTCGCGGAGTGCCCCCCGGACCGTGTCCCAGCGGATGGTGTTAAAGGCGTTGGCGATATCAAGAGACATCGCCAACGCCACACCGCCGCGGGAAACTGCCCGGCCCGCGAGGGAATGGACATGGTCAATCGCATCAAGCGTTGACCTTCCCTCGCGGAAGCCGTACTGGCAGTCCGCCAGACCACCGCCGGACACTCTCCTCGAAAGGCGGGCAGCGAGCACACGCTCGAAAAGCTTGCCCGCCTCGTCGAGGAGGCATATCGGCCGATAGGCGGACGGTGAGTCCGCGGGCTTCCCCTTCTTCGGGACAAGGACCATCCGGCCCCGCTTCCAGGGCAGCGGGACCCGCCCCGACATCATACAGCTGTCGAACAGCCGAATGAGTCGGGGCCCGAGGACGCGTGAGGCCAAGCTCAGCGCCCGCCCGGGGATGCCGTCAGGCCCCGGAGCCTTGTTGGCCCGAATACGCCCGACGGCAACCGCGAGTTCCTCTCGCGTGATCCCCAGCTCGGCGGATCAGTTGGTCGGGTCCGCCGCCCGGAGCGGCCGCGAGGCCTCGTCCGGATCAACCGGGAAGAGGGTCTCGACGACACGCTCGAGGGCATGGGGGTCAAGACGCTCCGTGACCGGGGGCCCTGCCGGCCGCATACGTCCAAGGACGACGCGGTAAGGGCGTCCCCACGGGTCACGGTCGAGCGTCTCCAGGAGCTCGCCCCAGGCCCGGGACTTGGCCTCCCTGATGGCGCTCTGGAGGTCCACCGTTGCTCGTCGGTAGACCTCATAGAGCTCTCGCTCCCTCGCCAGGTCGCGGTTCCGTCGTAGGCGGGACCTGGTGAAGCGACGCCGCGCGGCGTGACAAACGTCACGCAACGCCGCGATCGCGTCGCTCCACAAATATGTGGCCCGCCTAGGGGGCTTCCTGACCCGGGGCATGGCTGCATCACATGCAGACGCCATTGCATCACGGAGCCATTCGGCCTCCCTGTCAACGTTCGCGACCGGTCCAGCCGGAGCCTCCGGCCAGGACACGGCGAGGGCTGCTGCCATCAGCGCGTCCTCCTCCAGGCGCTTGAGCGCCCAACGCGGTGGCCGGTCCGCACTCGAGCAGCGAGCGGGGTGGTTTCGAGGGGTGGCGGAAACATCGAAAACGATGCGGAGGTGGTCACTGAGTGTTACCACCTCCTTCGCCACCCTCCACCCCGACACGAGACGTGCAGCGGCGGGCGTAGCCCACGAGAGGTCAATAATTGACTCTCCCTGCCACCGCACGCACGTGCTCGCAGACCCTCGGTTGAGCAGCCGAAGGGCCGCGCTCGCCGCCCATTCCTCCACGGCCTCGCCCCTCGCGTCGGTCCTGGGGCCTCCCCAAAGGGTAGACTTCGCATTGAAGTCCCCCAGGACCAATGTCGGAAAAGTCGGATCACGGGAGACAAAGTCCCGGATCCCGTCCAATAGCAGCTCAAATGCCGCGAGGGGCATGCTCGGAGGGGCATACACCCCGACCACCACCAGGCGCCCATTAAGCGCCGCGATGAAGCCGCGCCCGCGCGTCAGAACGCTCAGGGGCGCGGCCTCGTCGCCGACCACCGCCACGGAGCCCTACGCGTCCCCCGCCCATTCGGGGCGGTCAGGGACGCGGTACGGCTCCGCGGCGACGGTCAGGCCAACCGCCCACTCAGCCAGGCAATGGATAAACAGGTCCTGTGCCTGGGCCGAGTGGTTGAGGCCTGAAGGACCCGCCAGGGAGGTGTGGCGGCGCCAGCTGGAGATCAGCGGCACCGCCCGACAGCGGGCCGTGGGGGCGGTCCTGCCTGTGTTCGATGCATGGATGGACCGCCGCCACAGCCGGCTGTCATACCGCCTGACGCAGGTGCTCTCCGGACATGGCTGTTTCGGGGAGTACCTGCTGAAGGTTGGTGCGGAGGAGACGCCCAGCTGCCACCAGTGCGGCGCGGAGCTCGACTCCGCGCAGCACGCACTGGAGGAGTGTCCTGCCTTCTCCAGGGAGAGGCGGGCGCTCCGATTGGCGGTCGGGTGGGACCTCTCGCTCCCTGCCGTGGTCGCTGCCATGGTGGGGAGCGAGGGGTCGTGGAAGGCGGTGTCCTCCTTCTGCGAGACCGTGGTCTCGCGGAAGGAGGACGATGAGCGGGGTCGGGAGGTGACCGACCCCGCTCGCATCGAGAGGAGGAGGGCGAGGCGCGCCGGGGGTCGGCGGCTGGCCGCCGCCCCGGCCGCGGGGGGGCCTGGTGCCCCCTGAGCCCTCCTTCCTCTCGGCCGGTCGCTGGGCGACCGGCGCGACGCGGCGACCCCGCACGATTGGCGACGACGGGCCCTCGGGCTCGCCTGCCTGTTGCGGGGTCGCCGGGCATGTGGGGGTGTGACTGACACCCCTGCCCCAGAAGTGCCCACGTCGATGCCGCCGCCCGGGGCGGGGGGACGTTCGTTCCTCCCGGCGGTGCGCTTTTTCCCTGTGGGCGGGGAACAGAATACGCCCACGGTAGTCCCTGCCTGTCGTAAGAGGCGACTAAAATGGGGGGGGGGGGGGGGTGCTCTCCGCTCCCCCCACCACAGAGAGGGCGCTCCGCCGTCAAGTGGCGGAGCCGCCGCTGGGGAGGTACCGGTTTTGTTCGCAAGAGATCCCGGTGCCTCCCCGCAGAGCGCCGAGCCCGGCCACCGTGAGGTTTTAGTGGGTATTCCCCCTGGGTTCTTCCCTATTGGGGGCGAGTCCCACACTACCCCCGCCCATCCTCCCCTGGGGGAGGGAGGGGGTGTGCGTAAATGCATTTTCTCACGTACAAAAAAAAAAAAAAAATAAGTTGTTCTCGAGGTGGGGGTGTAATTACTTAATGATACAGATATGTTAATGATGTAATGTTTGTACTATTTAGGTAAGATTTAAATTATGGAAGTCGCACTGGTCAACAAAATTTAACATTTTGTTTGTCTTCGAACATCCAGTTACTGATTCTTATAGATGCTTCTGTGCTGAATACGAATCCGTAAACAGTTTTTTGCCATCACCCTCAGTTTCCGAAAAATTTGATTTAAAAAATAAATGAAAATTTTCAACCTTGAACATTTCCCGTGTTCAAACATTAATAGTTATTCACTTGATTACTGCGTCAAATTATTCTGTAAACTCTCCCGAATAAAATGGTATATGTTGTTATCGCATGATCAACATTTGAACATGATTACACAACGATCAAAGGGAAAAAGACACCCAAAATGCACTAATTTTTACAGATATTTTTCAATATATTTCAGAAAGTAAGGGTGCAGAACATAACCTGACTGCGTCAGCAGATACAGTTAACATTTTTCTTCCGGAAAGTATTAACGGAAATGATAAGACACGTTTTGTGTTTAATACAGAAGCCATACAGTGTAGTAAAATCTGCGACGCTAGCAGTGGTACTCAAAAGCGGCAAGCGCAGGCGTTCAACTGTCGTTACTAATGTTTGTACACAGGAAATTGTAACTATCAATGTTTGCACACAGGAAATGTTCAAAGTTGAATATTTGCATTTTTCTTTAAATCAAATTTCTCGGAAACTGAGGGTGATGGGAAAAAACTGTTTACGGATTCGTATTTAGCACAAAAAAATCTATAAGAATCAGTATAAATGTTCTTTGAGACAAAAATCATGTTGACCAGTGTAATTATACCCATTTACATTGCGAAATATATTTGTTAATAATGTTTTAACAAATAACAAGCGACTGCTAGAATATTCTCGAGGTCACTCAGGAAGGTGACATTTACAACATATGTCAAGGTCAAGATCGTAGGAGTTGCCTCCCCTATTCTGAATATTTACCAAATATTTTCAAATATGTAAACTAAAATTTCTATTTTAGGTTTTACAAAAAAGAATGAACTTATAATTTTAAATGCAATCGTAGTCGCTAACAAGCCTGCTGTTAGAAGTTGGTGCGACTATAAGGAATAAATAAAAAAGAGAAAAAATTATCTTGGACCAAAACTATTATAACTTCCATGAAGTAAATTGTATACCTAATCTTCTTTATCACACGATATCTGTTTTAATACAGATAATGATTTGGTAAATCGATATTCATGATTAGATGTTTAAAATTACCTCATAATATTATTGAACACAATCACCAAAATTCTATCTAATTTTCCAAAAAAAAAACTAACAAATCATACATATGGACATGTATAACGCCTACATAAATATGGCTCCTATACGATAGCACATATTGTAAAGAGTACAATCATCTCTCATTTAAGGCGTTTTATTAATACCTATGTAAAATGTAAGGTAAGCTAAAAATCTAGAAACTTTTAGCAAACAGAGATAAAAATGTAACTTACCCCTAAAGTCGCAAACCATAAATATCACGATCATCAAAGGCTTATATAAAAGCGATCTATTCATTCTCTGCAAAACCCACGTTTCCTTTACTTATCGCCGGGTCTCGTCCCTCTTTATCATTCCTATCACCATAAAATTGCGGATACGTCAAAGAGGCGCAGTAACTCGGAAGAAGTAAACGGTCCCTCAAGTCAGATGGGACGAGGGCTTTTGAACGATTCGATGCCACGAGAGGAATTGCATAGCGTTCGCCCGTCGGAATAGTGGTTGGAATGGAACGATAGGAGGGGTTTGGGGGTTCTTCTCTCCGCTGTAAGAGAGGAGATAGCGGGTATTATCGGAAAACTAATTAAACTGGAGTATAAGAAATAAAATAAAGGAAAGAAAGATTATCGTTCTAACGGTAGACTGCTGCATTCCTTCCTTCCCTCGCTTCAATTACATTTCTAACCTTCGAAGCATCTACTTTCGTAACCGTCTATCTACCAACGTAACGCAGAGTTACGTCGAAGGTGGTAGGTGAATGGCGGCGACTTTTGCAACCTCGACGTGGTTTTGCTTGCCAGCAGCTTTGCTGTTGGTACCGATATGCTGCAGGCTGGAAAGCAATTAGGTTGCAGGCGAGAGATGTAGCGGATATTGTACCGCGGTGGCTATTACCTACCTCGCTATGCCACCAACCTGACTACAGAGTTGTTGCTATCTAACTTAAATGAACCGTGTAATAATATTGTTCGGGAGGTATTTCGGTGATACCAAGCGGTATCGGCCTCTTTTCATTACTTCGTCTTTTATACTTGTATATCAGATATAAGGCGATTCAGTCGGGAATAAACGACGAAAAATACAGCTTTCGTTAGCACAGGTCTCATACAACAATCATTATCGTAACAATAATTTGTGGAAATGTTAATTAACTAGTGTGCATGCATTTCTTCTTACTTGTTATTAGGGACGAACGTTACAGTCGTGGTATAAAATAATTCTACGATTTCTGTTATTACATACTTAAGGGGGGAGCCTAGTGTAAACAACTAAAAATGAACGAATTTTTGGGAATTTATTGTGAAGAAAGTATTAAACCAATCTCTTTGGAACTTTGCGAATACTTGATTGTACAATTAAACCGAATGCAAAAATTTTTATTTTCACTACAAATCCATAAATATTATAGTTATAAGGACTTATGTGCAACTCGTGAGCAAAAAAGGTGTTTCACGCCGGGGTACGTAACTAAAAGAATATTCAACCAACTGACCAAGGCTTGCATGTACATATTATTTAACATTTTTTTTACAGCGTAAACCTATTTGGAAGCTACAAAATGCAAAATTTTAAAAATCTTGACATTTTTTTAAAATCAGGCAACTTTTTTGAAGTACAAAATGCTGACAATATGATTTATTGAAACAATAAAATTATAAATGTAGGTGAACGCTTATGCCGAGTCAGCTGGTTGAGTATTTTTTTAGTTACATTCCCCGGCGCGGAACTTTTTTTTTTGCTTATGGGCTGCACGTAAATTCTTATAACTACAATATTTATGAATTTGTCGTGAAAATAAAAGTGTTTCTATTCAGTTTGATTGTACAATAAAGCATTCTTAGAGTTTCAAAGAGATTGATTTAATGATTTCTTCACAAGAAATTCCCAAATATAGTTTGTCTCGATGAATGCGTCGAACTCGGGTCCGCTTCAGAGCATTCGTGGCAAAGCGGAAAGGTTTTAAGCCCCTCATAAATTTGTTTGTTTTGTACTAATTACTCTAAATTACTCTGGTTTGATTGGTTCCAGGAGAGCCCCCAGTAGTGGTAATAACGCCCTTATTCGTGCCGCATTCATCGAGGAATCACTGTATTCATTCATTTTTAGCCCGTTTACATAAGGTTCCTCCCTTAAGGGATTGTTTCAGTAACTAAACCCATATTCACAATGTGAATATCGTATTTCTTCATTTTTTTTTACAGTTTTTCATATACAGCGTGTTCGGTTGTAAACAAGACATGCACATTGTTGGATAATTATCACTGTATGAAAAAATGGCTCAGATAAGAAGCGAATTTTTTCAAAGGGAACATAATCTGGTGTAACTTGTTTCTTTGTAGATGGCCAGGTAGTGGTTATACGAAGGTGACATACGTTTTTTAAAATGGAATCATGTAGTTTTAAATGTACCAATGTCTTTTAAAATATACTCCAAACATGAAATACATATAAGAAATTAAAAAGAAAAAGTAGGACTTCTCGTTTTGTGTATACATATATATATTATAGATTGAACATTGAAGATTAAGTGAGTAAAAAAATAGCAGAGGCGAAGACAAACGCTAAGGCAAGTGATATTTGTAGTACAACTGCACGTGGATAAGTATTTACCCTTTCGCTACGCTCTTATCTCAAAATATGCTCGTTGTGAATGAACAGAGTCGCTGACATACGGCAGCCATCCAACAAAATATGTTTTCCACCGTACTTTAATGGTATCGAGTGCTCTGCTAATGACGATAAGAAATTCAAAACATTATTATCGAATAATTCCCGATACTTTATTTAACTGTGGTTAAAATAAAAAATCGCATTGCATAATTACATATATAAATAATTACGTATACAATCAAATGTATGATGTTTGCAGCCACATTTCACAAGATAGCACCAGCAACAAAATAATTTAATTTCAAGGAATAAATGGAACATTACATCAGATCTCGATTCTCTGTTGTTTCAAACATCTAATACTGTATCAGCAAAGTAAAACAATGCACGAATGGCACCAAGTTAAATACTCAAAAGTAGTTTTTCATTATCGAATGCTTGCAAGTTAGAATACTGCAAGAATACTAAGAATTTTTATACAAATGATGAGATATAAGTGAAATAAACAATTATTTTTACTTCATTGAAAAGGCAAAACTGTGATCAATTGTCCCACCTGTTTCTGTTCCCTTACTGTTGCGAATCGAACTACATAAGTAATACTGAAAATAGTCCGATTTATGTCGGGTTTGGACTTACTTTCATCACGAGAATCTCTTACATTTATTCATAATATTTTCCAGAAAATACACTGAAAGGAGTAAAAGTTTAAATGCTTACTCATGCGTTATGTTGCGATACGAATTGTATTGTTATTAAATATAGTCCGATTTATGTCGGGTTTGGACTTATTTTCATAAGGAGAATCTCCTACATTTATTCATAACATTTTTAAGAAAGTACACTGAAAGGAATAAAAGTTTAAATTTTTATTCATGGGTGATTCGTTCTGTGTTACATTGTATCCCGAGCGTCGGTCGCCGGCGGCTTATCTTATAGGGCGTTACCCCCTAAAGCTCGGCTCGGCTCGAGCCGCTTCGATTACCCATCACTAGTGTGGTGCCATCCTCGGGCAGGAGGTGCGCGCGAATGCTGTGACTGACCCCATTTTCGGCTCTCTGGAAATCTCTACTCATCGGATCTTAGCGACCATATACATTGTATAACAAACTGCGTGGTCTTATGGTGGGATGAAGCGAAACCAAAGGACAGAAGTAGCGCTGGAGTAACTCCGCTCTTGCTCGCACATCGCAGAGAGAGAGGAGAAGGGACTGGAGGGCGGTGAGGAGAAGGAATGCTGCACGTATGGAATGTCTCCACTACAGCCATAGGAGAATTCCCCACCAACAGCCCATCAGAAAGAGAGGAAAGTTACTCCAGTTATTGTTCTCTCTTTTCAGTGCCGACTTCATCCCTACCATAAGACCGCGATGTCTATTTTATTAGGTTGGTGTATATGAAATGTCAGATTTTCTTTAAATGTGAACGTTTCTCTCCCTGTTTTCGTTATGCTTTTGTTTTTCGCATAACCTGGTTTATAGTCGTACTGTCCATTGCCAGAGTCACATTTTAGCAAAGAAGATTTTCTCAAAAGTGTTCCTGTTATATCCCGTTAGGAATATTACCTCTTTTCCTTGCACATTTTTACTATATTACTACGCAACACGAAGACCGAGCGAAATTCGTCAAATCAGCGATACGTCAAGCTACGCGCGTAGTCGAGAATCCTCGTAATGTAGGCCGACGAGACGTTGACCGACGGGACGTACGGATCAGCAATATCGAAACTCGGCCACGACGACTCGAGGATTCCCTGACGAACAATAGCTTGTTGCTACCCCGTATCTTCCACGTCCTTCAATAAAGGAAGGGGGAAAAACACTATAAAAGCAATTGTCCAAACCGGGCAAACTCTCGTTCTTCTCCTGATTGTAATTCGTTCTTGTCAGACGGTGCTTCGTCTGCGTTTCTTCACGCGTAACGGCGAGCTGAGCGATAGCGGTCACTCAGCTGTTCAGTATCGGGTTCCGTGACGTTTCCTATTCAGTGCGACGCGACTTTGCGATTACGCGCGGCCTAACAGGCGAGTTCGATAAGACACCGGACCGCGAAGTGTGACGTCCGAGACGGTGATAACATATCCCGCAGTGCCCGACCCCTGCATCACGGCTCCGAGCGCCAGCAAGTATTCCGCCCCTTCAAGGACCCGAAACCCCGACTGAACCAGCCGCAAGCGTTAATCATTCATCATCATTGGTATGTTAAGACTTCATTGTATATTTTATTTTATTCATTGTTAGAATATATCTTGTTGTTGTTATAAACGAGAGTGATTTCCTATCCCTCCCGTTCCATATCCTAATTCTGTATATCATCGGTAAGTTTAGACAGGGCGTGCTTTAGCACCTTAAAAGAGCCAGGACCCGAAAATAGAAATAAAGTAACGACCGCAACGCGGGACGTAACATTCCCTTTTGTTATTTGCTTTGAATTTTGCACCGATTCAACCGATATTCGTGTAAGTTTCTTATATGAGTATAAACTTGGTAATAATGCTGCAAAAGCTGCACGCAATATAAACCAGACGTTTGGAGAGAATACTGTGAACGATCGAAAAATGCAGAGTTGGTTTGAAAAATTTCGGTCTGGTGATTTTTCCCTGCAAAATGAACCGCGTGGAAGACCCAAAACGTCTGTGAAAAATTTAATCACAGTTTAGTGGAATGTGACTGGAGTAATACACTACTCATTCCTTCGAACTGGAATGACAATTACAGCCGAAAAGCACTGCCAGTACATTGAAGAAATGCATGAAAAATTGAAAATTATAGGCCCATCACTTGTTAATCGGCATGGCCCTATACTTCTCCACGACAACGTTCGGCCGCATACGTCGTACAAAGCAATTGCGAAATTAAATGAATTAAAATATGAAATTTTGCAGCACCCACCTTATTCACCGGATCTTTCGCCAACCGACTTTCATTTATTTAAACATTTAGAACTGTTTTTACGGGCTAAACAGTACGAAAATGAAGACAGTCTGAAAAATGCCATATCAGAGTTTATTGATTCTAAAGATCAGAATTTCTTCAAGACAGGCATCTATGCATTGAAATCTCGTTAGGAAAAGTGTATTGAAGCAAATGGAGCATATTTTGGTTAAATAAACAGCTTTTGAAAGAAGATATGCAGTTTAATATAGTCACTTAAGAATCCGACATTTCATATGCACCAACCTAATACATGCTATCTGGCGACACACGTTGACATAGTGACTATGTGTTGGAAGTGGGGCAGTCACAGCATGCGCGCACACCTCCTGCCCGAGAATGGCAACACAACACGAACGAGTGGTGGGGGCTGGTGTTATTGTTTATGTGGCCCCACGAGCGAATGTTTGGCCAGGCCAGCTATAGGCAATTGAATGGAGAAAAATAATTTTTCCACCATCTCATACATTTTTCTAATTGTTACCATGACTTAAGAAAGGAAGAACCAATTTTATCAAAGGGGCAACTTGTTTGCGAATTTATTACAGTGTGGGCCGCGATTGATTAGGAGAAAGACAGTGACATTGTGTTTTTAAAACAATAAAGTAAAGGCTGTAATATACAGAAACGTGCTCGCTAAAGTAAAATCACAGTTTTCTCAGATGTGTGGAACTGAAGACTTTAAATTTCAGCAAGACAATGCGCCCATACACACTGCTCGTGTAGTTGCACAGTGGTTCGTAGAACTTGATGTGGAAAAATTGGACTGGCCAGCTCGTTCACCTAATATGAATACAATTGAAAACGTGTGAGGACTGCTTGGTAGAAGTGCTTATGAAAATAACAAACAATTTTTAATGACAAAGAAACCGAATATTGCGATTCAGGATTGATGCAATAATATTGATCAAGATGTTGAAGGATATTATGTTGTGTTCAATAAACTACACAGTAGTTCGGTTATTTATTTATTTATCGTTTGCGCGGTCACGACTAGTTTGTACTGCTCTTGACGTTGTCTGCGATACAAGTCTCAGATACAAGTGCCGTCTCCCGACGCTTCTTCTTTTCGGGAAGCTCTCAAAACCCGGAAGTTTTCCTAATTGGTTAATGCAGCGCGCAGGCATTAACCAACCAGGCGCTTCCTACATTCCCAATCACGCCACCTATTCCTTGCGCCCTTAGCGCGCTGCTTCCGGAACAGGGGTGTGACTTGGCGGGAATGTGACTCATGGTGGAGGTTTGGCAACGCAGCGGAATTTCCTCCAGGTCCCCAAGGCGCGTGACGTGGCCGATCGCCGGTCATCTGGCCCCGCTTCGCAACCCTTCGGAAACTGGAGGTTTATGACACCCGCTTAACTATTGAGGCCCTTGACGAAAGTTTCTAAAGGCAAAAATTTGCATCGTATAAAACTGCAAATGAAAGCGGAAAGAAAACGGCTTTCTCAAAAATAGCTCTGCTGGTGCGGGTATCATAAAACTCGCCAACCATTTGCACGCCAAATGTTCTTTTTTTGTACGTGCCGTTGGCCGCTACAATGTTTTAAAAGAATTAAGCATATGAGGACATTAGAAATCGAATTTTCGAATTAATTATACGGCATGGTAAATGTAAAAAATATTAAACCACAAGCAATAACACTTTAATATAAATCTTTCTTTAATTATTTCAGGTGAACCTATCCTTTTCTCGCGTTAAACGAGATTTATATACTGATACTTTATAAAACTATTTATTAGCAACGATGCATTATAGCACTAAACAAAACTTATGTATATTTTACAAACTAAACATATATATATATATATATATATATATATTAACTTTCTTAAACATTGCGGACCGGCTCTTATACTTTTCGCACACACTTGATCTAGAACAAGACAACAAAAGAAACGAAAAGGAAAAAGGCTAGGGCTACTCACAGATGTCGTGAACGTCTTTCATATACATGTAATACATTATTGGAAGCTTTTCTTAGGCCATAAAACCTATTTTTAAACCATAATAAATAATGTCACGATTGTGGTCTTAAATGTAAGAACAGAGACCAAATAAGAGAAGTTTATGATGTTTAAGAAGCGTGAGGTAAATAAATATATGTGTACCTATTACGGACAAATATCGTGACGCGTTTAATGTTCGAGATAATTAAATTTGAATTGTAATCGAGTACCTACGCCTACATTGAAGCAGTTATTGGCATCAGCAGCGTGTAGTGAGGCAAAAGAAACATTTGTAGCTTCATACAAACGGATAGACACGCTTCGTCGACGAGCCGAATCATTAGTTCGGTACAAGACACAAAACTCCCTTCATGGGCGAGTGATTGAACCAATAGATTCGTATTGTTCTGTTTTGATGTTTCGACAAAAAGACGAAAGGAATACGGATAATATTGGTTAAAACCTTGACCTTTGGAATGTGTTTCAATATTGTTTCAGTGCCTTCTGTAGTTACGAAACAACGCTGTTGGATAAGCAACAGTACCCTGATTTTTAATATTTGTCTCGCTGTATCTTCACTGCAACTCCGAAACTTCTCTGTTTGGGCCGTCAACCCCTCCACCTTAAACCTATCCTCCAATAACGTATGTAAGATAATTTAATCCACCAAGGAAACTGACTATCATCTCTGATAATCAGTTGTGTACAAATTGCCAGCAAGTAAAGACAAAAGTTGTCTAAAAAAAACCGTAGCCATCTATTTCCGTATTTGGCTTGGATTTTGCAGGCAACGCCAGATGACAAAGAAATAAAGCAAATTAGCAGTAAGTCTTGCAACATAACTTGTGTCAAATACGCGCAAGCTAATTTGCTACATAATTTGCTGCACATTTGTTGCCTACATAGCTGCCAATGTGCGCACAAGTTGTTTATAGCAATTCTTGCATCAAACTTGTAGCCATAAATTTATAACAGCCATTAGACAAAATTTGGCTTTGCACAAAGTTTGGCTGACTGGTCATGTAAATGATCCATCATATTGTATCCTTTCGTAAGTCATCTATTTTTCTATTCCAATAAAATTCTTCTATTTTGATTCATCTATTTGGTATTCTTAATTTACCTTACATACAACCCTACCTTTTTTTTTTTTTTTTTTT
>NW_015374279.1:7134-10205 GCF_001272555.1 Dufourea novaeangliae | reverse complement strand
ATCACCCATTTTTTTTTTCTTTTTTTTTTGTTTTACGTGAGGGAATGCATTTACGCACACCCCCGCCATCCCCCAATGTGGGAGGAGTGGGCGGGGGTAGTGTGGGACTCACCCCCAATAGGGCGAAGCCCAGGGGGAATACCCACTAAACCCTCACGGTGGCCGGGCTCGGCGCTATGCGGGGAGGCACCGGGATATCTTGCGAACACAACCGGTACCTCCCCAGCGCCGGCTCCACCAGTTGGCGGCGGAGCGCCCTCTCTGTGGTGGGGGAAGCGGAGAGCTCCCCCCACCCCCCCCGCCATCCTGCCGGACCACGGGTGCCACAATCCCGCGATCCCAACGGTCCCTTTTAGTCGCCTCTTACGACAGGCAGGGATTACCGTGGGCGTATTCTGTTCCACGCCACACAGGAAATAAGAAAGCACACCGCCGGGAGGAACTAACGCCCCCCCCCTCGCGGCGGCGGCATCAGCGCGGGCACTTCTGGGCAGGGCTGTCAATACACCCCCGCATGCCCGGCAACCCCGCAACAGGCAGGCGAGCCCAAGGGCCCGTCGTCGCCAATCGTGCGGGGTCGCCGAGTCGCGCCGGTGGCCCGGCGACCGGCCGAGAGGAGGGCGGGCTCGGGGGGCACCAGGTCCCCCCGCGGCCGGGGCGGCAGCCAGCCGCCGACCCCCGGCACGCCTCGCCCTCCTCCTCGCGATGCGAGCGGGGTCGGTTACCTCCCGACCCGGCTCATCGTCCTCCTTCCGCGAGACCACGGTCTCGCAGAAGGAGGACATCGCCTTCCACGACCCCTCGCTCCCCACCATGACAGCGACCTCGGCAGGGAGCGTGAGGTCCCACCCGAACGCCAATCGGAGCGCCCGCCTCTCCCTGGAGAAGGCAGGACAATCCTCCATAGCGAGCTGCGCGGATTCGAGCTCCGCGCCGCACTGGTGGCAGCCAGGCGTCTCCTCCGCCCCAACCTTCAACAGGTACTCCCCGAAACAACCATGTCCGGAGAGCACCTGCGTCAGGCGGTACGTCAACCGACCGTGGCGGCGGTCCATCCATGCATCAAACACGGGCAGGACCGCCCCCACGGCCCGCTGTTCCGCCTCGTGGGACAGGGTGCGGTATCCGCGGGCGATCCTGACGGCCATGCGGCGCTGGACGCTGCGCAGCAGTTGCCGGCCGCGCCGGCAGGTCGCCAGGGTGGGCGCCCATACGGGAGACCCGTAGAGCGCCATCGCCCGCAACACACCCGTGTAAAGGCGGCGGACCCCCTCCCCGGACCCATGAGGTTGGGCAAAAGACCACCCAGTAGGGTCGTCACGCCCTCGATCCGGGGGACGAGGCGGCCGAAGTGGCCCTCCCATCTCCACCGGCCGTCCAGGTCAAGGCCGAGGTACTTCAACCTCTCCCCGACCCGGACGGCCGTATCCCCGACCCTAATCCAGGGCTGGGGCGCTCGCCGCGACAGAGGCAGTCCGTGAAATAGGACCACCTCCGTCTTGGGCGGCGATACACGCAGCCCCAACCCCTGGATCCCTCTGGCCGACGTGGCCACCGCCACCTCGACCAGACGGCTGACCCTGGTTACGTCCCTCCCCAGCCCGATGACGAGCGTGTCGTCGGCGTAGCACACGACACGCACACCGGGGGGGAGGGGCCCGCGCAGCGCCGAGTCCAACCCCAGGTTCCACAGCAGTGGGCCCAATACGGACCCCTGGGGAACTCCTCGGCAGACCCTCCGGCTCACTAGAGCACCCCCTTGACAGGGGTACTCTATCGACCGGTCCGTCTGGTAGTCCCGTAGGACGGCCCGCAGATACGGGGGCACTCCGTGGTCTCGGAGCGCCCCGCGTATCGCGTCCCAGCGGAGGGTGTTGAACGCGTTGGCTATGTCCAATGACACAGCCAACGCCACCCCCCCCCCGGAGACCGCCAGATCCGCGAGAGCACGGACATGGTCGACGGCGTCTAGCGTCGACCGGCCCTCGCGGAAACCGTACTGGCAGTCTGCCAGCCCGGAACCACCGACGGACAGCCACCTCGAGAGACGGGCAGCGAGCACACGCTCGAACAACTTGCCCGCCTCGTCGAGGAGGCATATCGGCCGATAAGCCGAAGGGTTACCTGCGGGCTTTCCCTTTTTTGGGACCAGGGTCAGACTCGCCCACTTCCACAGGAGCGGGACCCGCCCCGACATCAGGCAGCCGTCCAGCAGCTGCCCGAGACGGGGCGCGAGGACGCGCAGGGCCAGGCGCAGAGCCCTACCGGGAATGCCGTCCGGCCCCGGAGCCTTACGGCCTCCGAGGCGCGCGACGGCCACGGCGAGCTCCCCCTCGCTGACACCCCATTCGGCGGACCACTCCACGGGGTCCTCCGGCTCGAGCGGTCGGCGACCCTCCTCCGGATCGTCCGGAAAGAGGGTGCCGACCACCTGCTCGAGCACGGGGGGGTCCAGGCTCTCGGTGACCGGCGGGGCAGCCGGCCGCAATCGTCCTAAGACGATGCGGTAAGGGCGCCCCCATGGGTCACCGTCGAGAGTCCCGAGGAGCTCGTCCCAAGCTCCCGCCTTGGCCCTCCTGATGGCCGCCTGCAACCCAACCCTCGCCCGGCGGTAGCCCTCGTACAGCAGGGCCTCCACCGCCGGGTCGCGGTGCCGTCCACGGCGGGCCCGGGCGAAGCGACGCCGCGCCGCGTTGCATGTGCATCGAAGCTCGGCGATGGCGTCGCTCCACCAGTAAGAGGCCCGCCTCGGGGCCCTCCTGGCCCGGGGCATGGCGGCGTCACACGCCGCCGTCATCGCGCCGCGGAGCCATTCGGCCCCCCGATCGACATTCGCGACCGGCCCGGCCGGAATATCCGGCCAGGACGCGGCGAGGGAAGCCGCCATCAGGGCGTCCTCCTCTATTCGCCCGAGCGCCCACCTACGCGGCGGTCGGCTGGCAGCAGGGGGCGGTTCTGCTGGGCGGCGGATACATCCATCAGGATGTGGAGGTGGTCGCTTAGCGACTCCACCTCCTCCGCCACCCTCCACCCCGCCACGAGACGCGCGGCGGCGGGCGTTGCCCACGACA
>NW_015374279.1:4745-5946 GCF_001272555.1 Dufourea novaeangliae | reverse complement strand
GACGGGCCAGGCACCGCTTCTGAAGGGGTATTGCTACCCCTTCCTTCTCCAGTAGCCGTTAAGGCACCGCTGGCCTGGTGGTCTACCAAGCGTGCCCCGCAGTCGTCGGATAACGACGCAGGTATGGCCTGCTTGACCACCACACCCGCGCCGGCTCCTGGGGCCCCGAACTCCCCTGGAGCAGTAACATAATACTCCATACGTGTGCTATTCATATTTTTATATAAACTCCCTCCTCTCCTACCACTTACACCGTTAGCACCCTTGACAGCCGAAGCCGCCAAGGGTCCCAGGGGGCACCACGTGGAGGTGGTGTAAGTGGATTTGACAATACCGGGCCCGCCGACTTCGCCGAAGTTCGCCGCAGCAGACGACACCGAAGTGTCGCCTGATTGTAGGTCGAACATCAGCTCCATCGAGGTTTTTGACGCAGGTCAGAGTGTTACGTAGGAGCCCGAAGGCCCCTATGCACCCCTCGCTGCGAAAGCTCGGCCCAGGCTACGCCCCCCACATACAACCCAACCAGCCAAACCCGCTAACCCAAATTTTGTCCAATGCCTGTTATAATGTTACGTACTCAACATGGCTACAAGTTTGATACAAGATCTACTATCAACAGCTTGCACGAAGATTAGCAAAAGATTACCAGCAAATCTTGCAATATAGCTTAGGTTATAAATTAACCGAGGTTAGTTTAGCCTTTTTTTTTTCTTTTTAACGTAGGGGAAATGCCTTATGCACACCTCGAAGTCCTGGGGTAGGACTCCGAGGTAGTGTGGGACTCGCACCCACTAAAACCCCTACCACAGCCTTCTCGGGCGGAACCGGTGGTGGCGGGATCTCTAACGAACACACCGCCACCACCGCACCTATGCTGCTCGAGGATTCACCTCGAGGAGTCCGTTCCGTGGGTTCGATCGAACGCCCCCCAAGAGTGACCTATACCCAGGTCACCCACCCTTCTCCACACCGCCGGTGCCAGGGGACTGCACTATGACGTCGGCACTACCGGGCCGCTTTGGATGTAGTCGGGGACCCCACCCCGACCGTATCAGCGGCCCCGGCGGACGCGCGCGCGAAGGCGGGAACCACAGGAGCCGAAGCTCCGGCGACCGATGTCCACGCACGCGTCCGCCCATACACGCAGGCCTCGCCTGCCGGAGAGCGAGGAGACGCCTACGGGGGAGGAATCTGCCCCCCC
>NW_015374279.1:0-4661 GCF_001272555.1 Dufourea novaeangliae | reverse complement strand
CTGCCGGGAGCGAGAGGTCTCCCCCTACAGCTGTACGGAGCGCCCGCCTCTCCCTGGTCAAGGCCGGGCACTCCTCCAGCACGTGCTGCGTGGAGTCGACCTCCGCGCAGCACTGATGGCACTCCGCCGTCGCCTCGGCTCCTACTTTCCGCAGGTACTTACCGAAGCATCCATGCCCAGTGAGCACCTGCGTGAACCGGTAGGGCAGCCTGCCGTGCCGACGGTCCAGCCATCCATCAAGGACGGGCAGTACCGCGCCCACGGCTCTCTGCCGGGCGGCGCCGCTGTCATACAGCTGGCGCCGCCACTTTTCGCGAGCGAGCCACCGGCACTGGCGCTTCAACACTTCGACCGCGTCGTCCGGCGGGTCGACCCCGCTCCGGCGGAGGCCCTGCAGACACCGATATACATCGGCGTCAGCCTCCGCCTGAAAGTCGAAGGGCACGACCCCTGCCAGGACGGCCGCCGCCTCGTGGGAGATGGTGCGGTAGCCCCTCACGACCCTGATGGCCATGCGGCGCTGTATGCGCCGCAACAGCTACCGGCCTCGCCGGCGGACCATCAGGGCGTCGGCCCATACGGGTGAACCGTATAGGGTCATGGCCCGCACCACCCCCATGTAGAGGCGGCGTACCTTCTCTTCTGGTCCCCCGAGATTGGGCATCAGACGACCCAATAGGTTCGCCACGCTCTCAATCCGGGGGACCAGGCGGTCGAAGTGAACTTCGAAGCGCCAGCGGCTGTCCAGAACGAGGCCCAGATATTTCATCCGGTCCCCGATCTGGACGCAAGCGTCTCCTACTCGGACCCAGGCACTAGGGGCTCGCCGCGACAGAGGCAGGCCATGGAACATGACCACCTCTGTCTTTTGCGGCGAGATATGCAACCCCAGTGCCCGGATCCGGGCGACAACGAGTGCCACCCCCACCTCTGCCAACCGGATGGTCCTCATCCATTCCCTCCCGACCGCGATGATGTCGTCTGCTATGCAGACGACACTCACACCGGGCGGAATGGGCCCGCGCAGTACCGAGTCGTACCCCAGGTTCCATAACAGGGGTCCCAGTACGGACCCCTGGGGCACGCCTCGGTTGACTCTCCGTCTCTGGATCGAGACCCCTTGGCCGGGATACTCGATCCGCCTATCGGTCAGGTAGTCCGACAGCACGACCCGGACGTCATGAGGCACTCCGTGTTCACACAGTGCCTCCCGGATCGTGTTCCAGCGGATGGTATTAAATGCATTGGCGATATCCAAAGATATCGCCAGCGCAACACCACCGCCGGAAACCGCCCGGCTCGCGAGGGAACGGACGTGGTCGATTGCATCGAGCGTCGACCGTCCCTCGCGGAAACCGTACTGGCTGTCTGCCAGACCACCACCAGCCATGCTCCTCGAGAGGCGGGAAGCGAGCACTCGCTCAAAAAGCTTCCCAGCCTCGTCGAGGAGACATATTGGCGTGTAGGCAGACGGAGAGTCTGCGGGCTTTCCCTGCTTCGGGATGAGGATCATCCGGCCCCGCTTCCAGGGCAGCGGGACCCGCCCCGACTGCATACAGCCGTTGAACAGCTGCATGAGTCGGGGCCCGAGGACGCGTGAGGCCAAACTCAGCGCCCGGCCCGGGATGCCGTCCAGCCCCGGAGCCTTATTGGCCCCGATGTGCGCGACGGCAACCGCGAGCTCCTCCCGCGTTACCCACAGCGGAGCGGACCAGGTGTTCGGGTCCGCCGGCAGCCCAAGCGGTCGCAAGCCCTCCTCCGGATCAACCGGAAAGAGGGTCTCGACGACACGCTCTAGGGCCTGGGGGTCAAGACACTCCCTGACCGGGGGCTCAGCCGGCCGCATACGTCCAAGAACGACGCGGTACGGCTGGCCCCACGGGTCACGGTCCAGTGTCTCCAGGAGCTCGCTCCAGGCACGGGATTTGGCCTCCCTGACGGCTCTCTGGAGGTCCACCGTTGCTCGTCGGTAGACCTCATAGAGCTCTTGCTCCCTCGCCAGGTCGCGGTTCCGTCGTCGGCGGGACCTGGTGAAGCGACGCCGCGCGGCGTGACACACGTCACGCAACGCCGCGATCGCGTCGCTCCACCAGTATGTGGCCCGCCTAGGGGGCTTCCTGGCCCGGGGCATTGCTGCGATGCACGCAGTGGACAATGCTTCTCGGAGCCATTCGGCCTCCCTGTCGACGTCCGCGACCTGTCCGGCCGGAACTTCCGGCTTGCAGGCTTTGCCTGCTCGGCGGCCGCATATTTGATATGCAGTGCCGCCTCCCGCAGGCAGCGGACGTACGTCCCCTACAGGTTGCGACTCGTCGTCGCAACCTTCTGGACAACGGCGATTTTCTCACAAATCACCGCCCCCAGGTCCGCCGTGGACATGCATCTCTGCGGCAAGCTCGGCCTCGGAAGGCAGCGGTTTGCACGACTTGTACACCGGTCGTGGTGGCACAGTCGCGTCCTCCACCGCTGCCTCCAGCTGAAGCTGACGCTCCTGGAGCGTGAGCTCCAGGATCCGCCTCTTCGCCTCCGCCAGGCCCACATTTCCGCCCGTCGTCGGTGGGCGTCCCCGCTTGCGGCCCTTCGCCGCCGCGCCGGGCCCGACAGCGTCGGACCAGACCGACGCCGCCGAGACCGTCGACGCCGACGCATCGGTGTCGTCGTCGCTCCCCGACACGTCGACGTCGACGTCCGTGCTCCCCGTGCTGGGCCGTCGGCTCCGGCCGTTGCGCCGCAGCAGGCGCTGCAGGCGGACGGTCGGCCGCGTTCCCCGCGACCCGTCCGTCGACCCCGCCGGACCCGGCGCATCGACGGGGGCTTGGGAGGGAACGTCCCCCCTCCTCCCCCTCCTCCCACACACAGACGCAGGAACAGACGTAGTGCCCGCTCCTGACGCCTCTTCACCAGACAGGTTAATTTGGCCTGTGTTGACTAGCACGACTTGCTGCTAATTTGTTGCCAATTTGCTTTACCATTTTGTCAACAGGCTGTGTCTGCAAAACCCAAGTCAAATATGCAAACAGATGGCTATGGTTTTTTACACAAATTGTGTCATCATTTGCTGGCAATTTGCTCGAAACTTACATACAACTGGTCATCAGAGAAGTTTGAAAAAGACAGTTCTCAGTTCTAACCAAATGACGTTGCCCTTTAAACTCTTGTTAAACACGATACGTACTGAGAAATCTGTTAAGATGTACATACGGATCATATTGTCAAATAATGGATATACAACACCCCACATTTCTTGGTAACACCTTCACAAAGCCTCTACATACATTGAAATATGTAGGAAGAAATGGAAAGAAAATTACGTAATGATGAAACTACAAATAAAGAACATTTAATATTAAAACTTAAAGAAATTTGTATTTCGAGTGAATAAGGGTATACAAAAAAGCTAGTTTACGGGATTTCAGATTGATTGAAATATATTAGCAAGTGCAATGGTGGTCCAATAAAATATTAACTGTTAGTATGTTTATTTGGCATGAACTGTATAAGTATGAATACTTTTGCAAGATTAAATTTGCGATGTTTTCTTTAAGTTTCCATTTCTATTACTACGAATTATTATTTGGCAATAAACAACTTATCATTCGAAAATTTAATTATGGCACTATATATCTTTATTGGTAAACATTTCAAGATGTATATTGTTGAAGAATATAAATCACTTGAATTCAAAAATTTCGTGGTACGAATAATTCTGTGACTCTCTACACGCATAGAATACAGAGTCTAGATTGAAACCTAAAATATCCGCGTTGCTTTTAAGTGTAAAAGAGAAAGTGTACGGAAGAATGTAATCCTTGCTAACGAGCAAATGTTATGACAAAGAAGATTTTTTTCTAAAGGACATATTTTTGAGATTTCAAAGCCATTCCAAATTTTTGAAGCAGAATGATATGTTTTCTTTAATGTATTATTATAGGCGATAAGAAAGTAATTCGTCTATGTATAATATGTAGATCTTCAGATGACCTTAGCCCGGGTTATGTCAAATAACTTCTATCTGAAACATCTTCTCGTGTAACAAGTAATTTACGAATAATTTCAAATCATCAAGTTAGCAGCTTCGCCCTCTATGCTCAGACTGATTTTTATTTCAACGGTATACAAGCCTACATTGAGTCGCTAGATATCCATGTTTGTGGGTTCTCATTCTTTTGAAATGTTAAAAACACGCCTTATCTTCTCACTTCTACGAATGCGAATTAATAATGAGAGTATTATCAGATTTACTAACTAATGATTGAATCCATGATTTTTTGTATTCAAACAAATTCAAATTTGACGGATATATCTTGACATTTTAGAGTCATAACTCAAAAATTGACAACGCTACACAATTCAGGAATGGAACAAGGTCGAGCGTTAACGCTGATAACTAGATACCATGGGCAAATATACCTGGCATTTCAGATAGAAACATCATTTCAATTAGTTTTTATACGTACTTATTGTGGCATTTACTAATTGTACAATTCAATAATTGTCAGAAACTTCTTATCATCAGTACCAAGGGAGTTAACATCAAAATTAGAGAAAATCCGTATATTTTGTAGAAACTATAAGTTTTGCCGTGTTAGCCCAGGTCTCATGGGGGGCGAGGCTGGATCGGGTTTTCGCAGCGAGGGGTGCGTAGGGGTCTTCGGACTCCT
>NW_015374278.1:0-473 GCF_001272555.1 Dufourea novaeangliae | reverse complement strand
CCTCATATGCGGAGGTCCTGCAGAAGGCAAAGGCCGGCGTCCGCTTGGCGGACGTCGGTATTGGGGACCTCCGCTACCGGAAGGGTCAAACCGGGGCCTCGATATTGGTGGTCCGGGGCCGGAGGGGGCTGCCCGGGCGGATGCCCTCGCGCAGCGCCTGGAAGAGCTGTTCGGCGGGATTGACGTCCGTGTCAGTAGGCCCGTCAAAACCGCCGAGGTGCGGTTGACGGGCCTGGACGAGTCAGTCACCGCGGAGGCGGTGGCGGGGGCGATTGCCGCGGCCGGGGGCTGTACCGCTGCCGAGGTTCGGGTCGGCGTCGTTAGACGCAACCGATCTGGCCTCGGTGGGGTGTGGGTCAGATGCCCTGTGGCCGCGGTGAGGAGGTTGACGACCGCCGGCCGGCTGCTGGTCGGCTGGTCGTCGGCGCGGGTGGAGGCGCTTGCGTCCCGGCCGCTCCGGTGCTTCCGGTGCC
>NW_015374277.1:0-15853 GCF_001272555.1 Dufourea novaeangliae | reverse complement strand
CCTGTCCAACGAGCAATCGAAAGGCCATTTAGAGACGCAAGTCCCGAATAAATTGATTGCCACTTTGACTGAGGCATGGGCGAGATGGGTTCGTCCCATTCGACCCGGAGTCGCCAAAGGTCTTGCATGAGGATCTTCGCGGCAATTGTGACGGGAGTGACCCAGCCTAAAGGGTCGTAGAGCTTCGCGATCGTGGAAAGAATCGTGCGCTTTGTAACCGGAGCACAGTTTGTAAGTGAACAGTGAATTTGAAAGACGTCACGCGAAGGGTTCCACCCGATCCCGAGAACCTTGACTTTTTCGTCGCCGTCGAGTGATTTTGTACAAGCGAGGCCATGATTCGACGGATCGATATCGTCGAGAAGAGCGGAAGAGTTGCTGGCCCATTTTCGTAGTTCGAATTTTCCACAGCGCAGCAACCCGATTAATTGATCACGTTGTTGTCGGAGGGACTCCATTTCGTCCGCGCCGAAAAGTACGTCGTCAACGTAAATTTGATCGCGAAGAATGGGAGTTGCTAGCGGAAAGTTGCTGTTTTCGACCTCAGCGAGACGTTGAATTACTCGGAGCGCTAAGAACGGCGCGCAAGTCATGCCGTACGTGACCGTCAGCAATACGTAGTCGACAGGCGTTTTCGAAGACGCATCTCGCCACAGTATTCGCTGGAAATCAACGTCGCGGGGATCAACCAGAATCTGCCTATACATTTTCACGATATCAGCGGTATAAACGAAACGATGTTGTCGCCATTGCAACACAACCGCAGGCAACTCAGTTTGTAATTTTGGACCGGACAGTAAATAGTCATTTAAAGAACGACCGTTAGAGAGAACGCTCGACGCGTTGAAGACAACACGTAGGTGTGTCGTTGCGCTTCCCGCACGAATTACCGGATGATGCGGAATGTAAACACACGGCGCGGTCGGGGGGAGCGGGGCTGACGTACGTCGCATGTGACCGAGGTTCTCATATTCCTGCATGAACTCCGAATATTCGCGTTCGAGTTCTGAGCTCGCGCGAAATTTATGCTTCAATGAGGAGAGCATTTTTTCAGCGACACGACGTGACTGTCCGAGATCGCGTGGAGTCGCTTGCTTGAATGGAAGGCGTACCATAAAACGCCCGTCCGGAGTCCGCGAATGAGTGGCGAGGAAATGCTCCTCGCATTGTTTTTCGGACGGCGTAAGGAGTGATCGCCTAGGAATTTCCTCGACCTCCCAAAATCGACGCAGCTCGTCGTCGAGTGAGAGAGATCGGGTGCAGAGATGCGACGTTAGGTGATTCGTGGGCAGCGGCGGGATCGACGGAGGGGGGATGGGGCCCGAGATGACCCATCCAAATATCGAATTCTGAGCAATCGGGTATCCTTGTTCACCCTTTCGAACTCCGGCTAATATGATCTCACTGTACAAGTCCGCACCAAGAATGACCTGAATGGGTTCGGAACTTGTGGGATCGCTGTCTGCCCACGACAGGTCGGTCAAGTGGGTCAGGAACGAGATATCAGTGTGACGTTGCGGAGGGTAGGAGGTTAGGGATTTAAGAACTAGAGCGATCGTCGAGAGCCTCGGAGTTTTCGCAAATCGAGGTGACACGCAGATGGATACTGAATGTCGCACGGAACCGGCGTTAATACCGCCGACTGCGGATATAGAAATGTTTTGTCGAACGCATTTCGCGCGCAGAGTCTGAGCGAGACTTTCGGAAATGAATGTCGCTTCAGATCCTTGATCGAGCAGCGCTCTCACCATCGCGGCACGACCGGACGGAACACTAATTCTGATCCATGCTGTCGCGAGGAGTACATGAGAGGGCGCTTGCCGTGGGGTGATCGCGGATAGCGACGTAATGGAAGGGTTGACCGGCGGAGCGGAGGGCCCGCCCGGCGACGAGGTCGACGCAGCATTCGCTCGAAACTCCGAGTCGTCGTGAAGCGAACTGTGGTGTTTTTGTTGACACCGTCGACAAAGGTATTTGCTTCGACAGTCAGCGACCGCATGTCCGTGACTGAGGCAATTGAAACACCGTCGATCGCGAATTACGAATTCGCGGCGTTGACTCGGAGGGTCGGCGAGGTAAGCAGGGCACGCACTAAGAAAATGTCGCGCGTTGCAACGGGGGCACGCCTTTTGGTTTGTCGCACTCGCGTTAGGGGCGCGGGGGCGAGATTGATCGGCCGAGTTTCGAGAAGGCGAGGGGAGGTTCGCGGTGGCGGTCGTTGCGTGGACGCGCTGAGATCCTCCTGATTTCCGAACAGGTGTCACAACGGAGCTTAACATTAGTCCCACTCTTTCTATTCCCAATCCGTATCCCTTATGTGCCATTCTCTTGCGAGGCCGGATTCACATCGTATATCTGTGTATTTGTGCATTTGTTACTTACCCTTTTTCCAGCTCCATCCATCCTTGTTCGGCTGCTTCCTGCTTGTCCAGTACTCCTTCTCCTTTCCTCCTAAAGTCGAGACCCTCCATCCGCTTCCAATTGCCTCCAACCCAACGATCTCCCTAGTACAGAGACCACACTCTTATATTCATAAACTATAAAGGTCACCCTCTCTTTCGCATCCCGTCGGGAGTCGAACCTCCAGACAGGATCCCAGGCGGCACCACGTGGAGGCGAGAGGGTGTGATTTTCGGGGTTTCCAGACTTCTCCGACCGACTATAACATACTTGTGAGATGTCGGATCCATCTGGGCATTCTTCCACCATCCCGAGATGGAAGAATCCCCTAAATCTGCCGCCCAGGTATACCATCATACTGCGATCGAGGAGAGTCTCCTCTATGTACCCCCTAAAGCTATTTGGCGCTGTTTAGCGCCAGACAGTTATCTGTATTTTTATAAAGTACGTTTGTTTAAATTGTGTGCATTTAAATAAAAGTGTTAATGCAGGATTTTTGAGACACAAGAGTCGTGTTAGTTATTAATGAAAGTTTTGAGTATTTATTCTGTTTTGAACATGATGGCTTCCAACTCCAAGTCATAGAATTGTAAATTTATTACGTTTCAATAACAATCGCTTTTTATATTACCCTGCCTTTAAATTATATACGTACTTTTAAATGTCATTACGAAATTCAGTTTTATAATAATCGAACTGTGAATTTCATACGTTTGTGTTATTTATAAATTTGTAAAGTACGATAACAAAAATTTACAAGGAAGTTTAATAATACTTTTATGTTATGGTGCACTTATTCTAATCTATAAGAAGCTGATATTTTTTATTAGTTTCTATATTTGAAAATTATTGTAATAAAATGTGACTGCAAAAAGATTTGCCATCTAATGATAATAAATTAATGTTTCTTATTTTTTAATTCTGTTTTCTAAGTCTAATTTAATGTTAAGAATACATGTTTTGTTTTAGAAAATATAAACACAAAACTCTGTTACATGATTGTAGCAGTGGTTCAGAGGATTTTATTTCACCCATGAAAAGGTCACGTGTAGAAGGAACCAATATAACAGAATCAGAAAACAATGTCAAGCTTAACAAACGCAAATATAAAGTTATTAATATGGATTATATTAATAATAAAAAGACAAATACAAGATCTGATTTACAGGAGAATATACCTGAACTTTTAAAACAGATTAATCAAAAACTTAATGATTTATTGAGTAATGAAAAATCTCATATAAAAAAGAATCAAATTGCAGTTATAAAAGACAGTCAAGCTGAAGTTATGAAAGAAAGTCAAGGAGCATGTAGTAGCAGAAGTAATGTACATGAGTATGAGACAAGCTTTTTAAAAGAACGAACAAAACTACAAACCGTTAAAAATTTGAAGCCTTGCATTATGAAAGTAATAGAAGAATTAAAAAATAAGTTTTCAAAATTTAAGCAACAAGTAAACCATTTGCAACTGAAGTATTTAAAGGATGAAGTAATGTCACATTATGATGCTGAAAACTTAGTGTTTATTATAGGTTGTATCATTAGTAAATTGAAAGAAGAGCTCAGTGAACATCAAAAGGATATTGTAAATTGTTATCTTCAAAATAATGTAAAATATAATTGTGAGGAGGTTTATGTCAATACATCAGGTAAACACAATGTTAATAATTTCAATCCAACTGAAAGTTTATCAGAGAAACTTATACCAAATGAAACAAATAGATTGACCAATAATGTATCATCTGGAAAAAATGATATTTCTGCTGCTATGGCTCAAAATAATAATAACATTAAATACGATAATAATATGGAAAACAATGAAGAACTTTTATTGACTTTGAGTAAATTAACAGAGGTCAATCTTATTAAGAAAGTTACTGATAATTCTGCAGCCATTTCTACAAATGTAAAAGATAATCGGTTGAGCGTAGAAGTTGCAAAGAAAGAAGTACAGAAGCATGAAAGACCAGTCAAACATCCTATCATATTTGAAATTCCTGTATCAACTAAACAACATACCACAATCGAGCATTCTGATATAGTTCAGCAAAAAACAAGCAACAAAAATCTTGCTGAAAACAAATCAAGATCCAAAGAAAACCAAGTTATAGTGCTGAATTATGACAGTGTTGTAAATAGCACGTGCAGTACAGTAGCTCTGTACCCTATAATTACAAAGGAAGCAATGTCAAAGGTACCGTACATCAGAATACAGATTGTACCATATTGAAAAATCCAATTTTAAAAGATACTGGTTTGAAAGAAAAAGTAAACTCTAAAACTCAACCAGATACAGTATACCATTGTAATTCAAATGAGACTGTAATCATAACAAACAACAAACAGTGTAATCCTAATGAACAAGATTCACATAATGACAGTACAATAATCTATCAGGTCGACCAGGATGCATCATAATGTTCATGTGCTTCAACTGTATATTCCCCACATCATGTTTCTACTGATACAACAAATTTAAGAAGTGAATATCTTTCCAAATTTAATCAAATAACCAAGCAGAATGCATGTAACATGGACCAAAAATTGTTAATGTCTTGTAAAGTATTAGTAGAGAACATTGACAAGAACACTAAGATAAGTTAAGAACAAAATTTATATGAATACAGTGAGGTTACATAATATTAATTGATATGATATTGTATTTAGTATGAATAGTATTTAAAATGTATGTATGTTAAAACAGATTCATATGGAACGTTTTGTATTGCCTATCTGAAACTACAAGGTGTAAAGACAAAGGAGTTTAGTTTTTCAAAGTTCAATGTCATTTATTTTCTACATACACAGGGTGTCTCAGCTAACTTGATCACCTCGAATAATGACTTGACGGTACACTTTATGAACATTTTTAGGTGTGGAACTTAAATGGCATCAAGGGGCACATCTTATAAGGTAGTACATGCTTTTTTTGTGGGTGGAGGAATTTCAGAGATTTCAAGGTCACCTTGATTTTTTTTTAACGGAATGATCTGAGTATCAAATTTTGAGTAAAAATGTGTTGACCTTCATACGTCCTAAACTTAATAGTTACCGAGAAATTTACAAAATTTTTAATACGTACTTACTATCTGGAAGCTATATGTGCTCGAACTGGTGCCCTTCAACTTCAGTACATTATATCGTAAATATTTCGTTAATTATTAGGTTCAGGACGTATTAAGGTCAACACATTTTTACTCAGAATTTGACACTCTATGGATATATGGTACAAAAAATAGGCCACCCCATTAAAGAAAATCACGGTGACATGGAAATCTCTGAAATTCTTCCACCAACAAAAAAAAGCACGTACCTTATATGATGTGCCCCTTGATGCCATTTAAGTTCCACGCCTCAAAATTTTTATGAACTGTATCGTTAAGTCATTAGATATTAAAGTACGTGATACTTTTTGATAAATAATATTTACGATTTGTGGCTAACATTTTTCATTACACTATGTGGTTTAAATTTATATGGTTCAAATGTATTCCTTTAGCACGCAGAACTTTTTCTAAGTTGATCATATCTACTATATATGATTTAGTATTATTTATTTAGATAAGATGATAACCAGTGCTCCATATTTGCAAAATATTTTTTTTGTCTGTATGTTTGAAAAATTGTTCAAAAGGGACATTTATTTTTTAACAAACTTTACAAAACTAGAAAGATTAATAAGATACGTCACCTAGAAAAATAATGGGCAATTTTTGAAGAGAGAAGAGAAGAAATAAAAATTGAATTCTGTTAGTACCGGTAATAGTTAAGTTTCAGGCAGAGGTTATTGTTAATGTTATAATTTGTAATATTATTACAGCCGATTTGCCTTCGGCGAATCACGTCCTCACAAACCCCCCCCTCCCCCCCCGGCCCCATGAGGTAGTAGATAAGTCCCAAGAATTGTTAAGTAACGGTATGACTTTAAGGCATTCCAGTTACATGGAAGTATAACAGGTGTCGGGTATAAAAGAGACAAAAATGGGAGGTTAATAGAACAAGAAAGGGAAATTTATACTGCGGATGAAACATATACGTAAATGTGCACAGGTAATAAAATGGTAGTTAGGCGTAGTTTAGACGATATTTGGTACAAGGTGGAGTAGTGGTACATGGTGTAGATGATTTAGAGTGGTGAAGGACTAAAGGGTTGTAGAAGAAGGAGAAGAAGGAAGAGCATATGTGGAACGTAGAGATAAATATCAAATGAAAATTTATCACAGGTATTCCAGAATGGCTAAGAAAAATAAGCCAATGAGTCTAAAGCGCAAACAGGCATTACGTTTGCGGCAAAAGTGCATAAATAAGGAGAAGAGGCACCGGGCGGGGGTGAAATCCCGAATGACAAGGGAGGAGAGGTTGGTGGAGACGGTAGGTAGGAGAATGATGAGAGGGGAGGAGGAAGAGGTAAGAGCAGCGACACCGACAACATGGAGCAATTGGTCGAAGGATGAGGATGACGAGGAGGAGCTGCGTCGGGTGCATTGGGAGGGGCAGCTCGAGGATAGCTGCCAGGAGGTCCATAGTGGGGGGATGGGGGAGTGGGGAGGTATTGATGTCCGAGGAGGAGGACCTTGGGGGAAGGGACATCAACTATAGTCCGATCACATCCCCAATTAGTGGGAAGTGGGTATGGGGGAGGATTGGGAGGATCCTCCATCTCCGGAAGTGGAGGGTGTGGAGGAGGAGGGTGGCCAAAACGTGAGCGAATGGGAACACATGTTCCACAACAGGCATTTCCTAACAATGATGGTGGGAGATAGGGGCATCCTCATGAGTGAGGATGTCACCCTCATCTTCCAAAGAGGAGTCTTTGCTGACCCACTGGGAGGGCGGAACAGCCACACTCCAGGAGATAGAAGAGGATCCGGTTGAGATCATAACACTGGATTGAGTATTTAGGTAAGAGACATGCCGTGCCACATTTTACGGACCCTTGTACCAAATAGTCACGAATGCGATGGTAGTAGGTAGGAAAGAATTAGGTTAATAAGAGGCAACGTTATAGAACAAGTGTTGCAGAACAAGGGGATGGGAATATGGGGGGATTAAAGATAAATATAAGAGGCATGCGGAATTGGTGTATGGGCATGTATAACTGAGAGGGAGGAGGAGGGGGAGAATGATATTGGTCCAGATTATCGAGATCTCAGGGGTAAAAGTTTAGATGGAGGCCTACCTAATACGAAGATATTGACCTATTTCCTCATGAATCAATTAATTAATTAATTAAGGAACCGGAAAGGAGATGGCGTCAACAACAGAACCACGATCCCCGGAAGTGATGATCGATGATTCAATGTTGCTGGAATCGGTGGACGAATTGGGTGATGCAGGGAGCAGAAGTACACCGAGGGATACGACGAGAGGAGGAGGAGACGTAAGGGGCACGAGGGAGGACGGAGGAGGGGAGATAACGGGAGCAATCGCTCTAAAACTAGAAGACAGGGAGGTGACGAAGGATGTGGGAAATCATATCTTCGATATATTCTTTCGAAGATCCCTCAGGATGAGAAGAAAGTTCGCCCTCGTGCGCTGGGGGGTAAAAGGAGGTGGAATATTATTCACCACCAAGTGTGCAAAAACACACAAACTCATCTTGGAGGAGATGGATAAAGGAATCCAATGGAGGGGTTCGCGGGTGCTCCGCTGTTCCGCGGAGGAACTGGATAGGAGAGCGACGATAACGGTATGGTGCAGCCACAACACCATACAGTTTAAGGACATGGTGGAGGCCATCGACATTGAGTACCCGTTGATGGAGGCCAAGTCGTGGACCCTCTGGAAACAAGCGCACCCGGAGGAGAAGGGGAGGGAGTTCACGGTTAAGATGCGAACGCAATCTGCCCAACAGATCAGGAGGCTACACGGGAGGTTTCGCCTCTGTGGGGGGGTTATTAGAATAGTGTGTACATTTATTTCGTAAATTATATATAATGTATAAATATATCTTAAAATATATAAAATAAAATACGGATACATAAATAGGATAGGACAAGTTAAAAATAAGCGTATAAATAGCAAGAAACCTAGGACTGATAAACACGGATTATGTGATAAAAATCATAAAAATAATAAATAAAGAATAAACAACACAGGAATGCATACATCCAACCACATATAAGAATAAGAAAAGAAAAGGAGTAATAATAAATATCGAGACAATACATAAACATAAAAATTATAATCAACTCAAGAAAGCGAAGCTCAATCTATGAAGACCGTCCGTGAAGAGGGAGGGTGCAGGGCGGGAGAATTCGGTGACTCCTACTCAGACACAAAACTCCCTCTCAGTCCCCCCTGAACCCGAGAGGACAACCGGATCATCTACCGGGAACCCTCAAGGGTGACGGACTAGGATCCTACAGGGTTCACGACCAAGAGGATCAAAACGCGGATCCGACCTGTAAAGGAGGTGCGAATGGGATACGAATCGGGAGGGGAGCGAGTAAAGGGGCTGAAACAGCCCACTGACACGCTCCCCGAAGACCATTCGTGAAGAGGCGACATGGGGGAAAAGACAGATGGGGAACCCTGTCGACTCCAGCCGCATTTCGCCTGTCAGTCCCCGCTGTGACCCCAGGACGACGGAAAACTCGTTAGAGCCAGTACCCTCCAGGGGATGACACGGCGACGTACACAGGATCCGCGGAGGGCAACGGACCGGGTGGGTTCCGGGAGGTAGCCTGGGAGTGGTAAGGGCCCGGAACCCGAGGACCATCCGTGAAGCGGGGAGGTAGAGGTATCCGTCCATCAACGGAATACCAGATACAAAATTCCCCCTTCGCCCTCAGAAATAGAGAGAGATAGGAGCCGGGGAATCCGATCGCTGACGTTGGCACAGGCATGCGTACACCGAAAGCACATACAAACATCTGTCGGTGCGAGCGTTCAGTGGGCAAAGGACACCGGTACCGGAGGGCTAGCGGGATAGCGGACAAGGACGCGTGGTCAAGCACTAGACCAGGAGGATCAACGGATGGATGCTCTTTGAACGGGGATAAGCCAGTAAATATCGGGATCGCTCATTAGGGCCCGAGGGGAGGGGTCCGTATATAACTCTTCGGAGGCCTGGTCGTGCCAATCGAGTAGATTTTCACGCGATGGGGCCCGGATGCGATACCGAACAGCAAAGCGTATACTGGTAACCCGAGTCTCGGAAGGATGAAGAGCATCGCTTTGCGAGACATCGGCCCAACGAGCTCAGCGATTATCGTATTCTGGAAGGCAGTCCATTACGGACGAAGCACTAGACGTATAGTAAGGCACTACTGAAACAGGCCCTCGCCCTAACGGGTAAGTGCCGTAAAAACCATGACCTTGGTGCATATATGTCGATGGATGATGGGGCGCTTGGCAGACGCCGCAACGATCCGTGGTACGCCGGAGAGAGAGGGCATCAACCTTAGGGATGGGCACAATTCGACCCAGAACGTGAACGGTAGTCTCTGATGTAGCTGATATTTCCTCTTCGGAGAAATTTCGGTAAAGTCCGGTGGGCTACCGCTTTGCGTCGCGTTCATTGCCGATTCTAGGGTGGGGGGTGTACGCGACCTACTCTACTTCGTTTTCACTATTGTAAACTCATAACCCAGCTTTCAATTAGACTAGATTCAACTGGCGATGGATTCATTTATGGTCCATCGCGGCTCCCGGGGGAGGTGATCGCCGAACCCGACCACGTCTCTCCTTGAGGTCGGCTAGAACGGCCTCCCCATGTATTACTGTCGGAGTCTCGGGACTCCCTCCTTGTCCTTGATGGGGGGTGGTAATCTTGACAATGGGTAACCAGAGGAGAGGGGGTTCACCCTTGTACAGACCCGATCTGTGGGTGAAGCAAAGAGTGAGCTGGTACTCACTTATGGAGACGAAGGATCGGTTGCCCCGACGTCCATACTCCTGTAGCTATTATATTAGGTAGGGATAGGACGATCCTAGTGACTCTCCGTCCCCCGCGTGAGTACTTCCCCTGCCTCCATGTGGCCCGGGCCTAAAAAAGTTGGTCGGGTTGGAAAACCGGGGGAAACAGTATCCCCGGGTAATGCCCCCCGCAGTCCTATTGCAGGGCTGTGTGATATCTGCCGACATTACGTCAGAGATGGGCCTTGGGGGGAGTAGCGAAACTCCCTCCTCCCGGGAGAAATGAGCCAAACTAAACTAAACTAGTTACGCCATCATTCGTAACCAAATCGTTGAAGCTCGCTATAACATCGAAGTTTAAGGCTCCAATTATAAAATCGACCTTCGTCTGTTCGTCGACGATGCGCGCGTTACGAAAGGTTGCTTCTACGCGCGAAAACCAAAGCGCCGGATCCTCATGAAAGAACGCGGGTATCTTCGGCACACGGTACGAGTCGATACGCGGTTGTTGCTGATCCTGCAAACGTCGCGTCGCGATTTCGAGGTCTCGTTGAGTTTGCATTCACTGGTCTGCGAGCGACTGACAATAATCTTAATAACAATAAAATCCCCAATTCCATTGAATATAAATTAATATAAAAAGGCAATAATCTTCATAATATTCGTTTGCTTCGCGACGAAAATAATCAAGATCCAGTCAATAGCGATCAATAGCTCGATAGTTCGAGCGTGTCGCTTGAAGTGACTAAATTTAATCGACTAAAGTAGTCGCTTCAAGCGACAAATATTAGTCGACTGAAAGTAGTCGCTTCAAGTGACTATATTATTCGCCTGAAATTATTCGCTTCAAGCGAATAAAGTAGTCGACGATTGAAAAGATTAGTCGACTGAAAGTAGTCGTTAGTTACTATCGACTTAGTCGATGGTGGGGCGGCAGATTTAGGGGATTCTTCCACCCCGGGATGGTGGAAGGATGTCCAGATAGATCCGAGAGTAATTAAGCATGTTGTCGTTGCTCGGAGAAGTCTGGAAGCCCCGAAAATCACCCCCTCTCGCCTCCACGTGGTGCCGCCTGGGATCCCGTCGGGAGAATCGACTCCTGACGGGATGCGAAAGAGAGGGTGACCTTCATCGAGTATGTTCACAAGAGTGTGTTTCTTTGTACTAGGGAAAACATCGGATCGGAGATAGGCGGAAATGGAGGGAGGACACTGACTACGGGAGGAAAGGAGAAGGAGCACTGGACAGGCGGGGAGCGGCCGAACACGGAGGAATGGAGATCGAGTAAGGGTAAGCCAAAAATTGCCCAAGTACACAGATATAGGATGTGAATCCGGCCTCATAAGAGGATGGCACGCAAGGGATACGGATTGGGAATAGAGAGAGTGGGACTAATGGTTGTCTCGAAGCTCGATCTATGTAGACCGTCCGTGAAGAGGAAGGGTGTAGGGCGGGAGGATTCGGTGACTCCTACCCAGGCACAATACTCCCTCTCAGTCCCCCCCTGAACCCGGGAGGTCAACCGGATCATCCTCCGGGAATCCTCAAAGGTGACGGGATAGGATGCCATAGGATTCATGTCCAAAAAAAGTAGACTCTAACGTGGATCCAGCCCGTACGTGCGGGGTGTTGGGATACGAGTCGGGAGGGTAAAAGCAGACAGGGGGTTGTAAGCCTGCCGACGTGCTTCCCGAAGACCACTCGTGAAGAGGCAACACGGGGGAAAAGACAGATGGGGAACCCTGTCAACTCCAGCCGCATTTCGCCTCTCAGTCCCCGCCGTGACCCCAGGACGACGGAAAACTCTTTCTTAGAGCCAGTACCCTCCACGGGAAGTCACGGTGACAAAGCACAGGATCCGCGGAGGACAACGGACCGGGTGGGTTCCGGGAGGTAGCCTGGGAGTGGCAAGGGCCCGGAACCCGAGGACCGTCCGTGGAATGGGGAGGTAGAGGTATCCGTCTATGGGCGGTATACCAGACGCATATTCCCCCTTCGTCCTCGTCTTAACATAAGATAGGAATTGGGGAGTCCGATCGCGGACGTTAGCACGGGCATGCGTACACCGAACGCACACACAAACACCGGCTCGTGATGACGTTCCGCGGGCAAAGGACACCGATACCGGTTAGTTTACGGGGTAGCGGTTAAGGACGCGCGGTCACACACTGGTTTTTGGTGGTCTTCCGAACGGGCGCCATAGAAACAGAGACAGGACACCAATCACCAGGATCGCTCAATCGGGCCCGAGGGAAGGTGGGTTATGGGACGTTCCATGGTGTATAACTCTTCGGAGGCCTGGTCGTCCCGCTTGATTAGTTTTTACGCGACAGGGCCCGATTGCGATACCGGATAGCGGGGCGTATACTGGCGAACCGAGTCCCGGAAGCATGAAGAGCATGTCTTTGCGGGACAACGGCCCAACGAGCCCCGCGGATATCGTAATCCGGAAGGCAGTTCCTTACGAACGAAGCGCCGGACGTAAGGTATGGCATTACCGAAAACAGGCCTCACGTGCCGGTAAACAACCGTGACCCCGGAACACATATGTCGACGGGTCACGGGGGCGTTTGGCACACGCTGCAACGATCCGTGGTACGCCGGAGAGAGAGAGCGTCGACCATTAGGGAGGGGCGAGTTTCGCGACCCAGAACGCGAACGCTGGTCCCTGATGAAACTGATATTTACTCTTCGGAGAAATTTTGGCGAAGTCCGGTGGGCTACCGTCTCGCGTCGCGTTCCTTGCAGACTCTAGGGAGGGGGGAGGGCGCGATCTACCCTACCTCGTTTTCCACTCTATTAAATTCACATACCCAGCTTTAGAATTTAGACTAGATTCACATTGGCGGTGGATTCATTTATGGTCCACCGCGGCTCCCAGGGGAGGTGATCGCCGAACCCGACCACGTCTCTCCTTGAGGTCGGCTAGAACGGCCTCCCCATGTATCTCTATTGGAGTCCCGGGACTCCCACCCTGTTCTTGTGGGGGGTGGTAGATTTGTGAGGGGTACCAGAGGAGGGGGGGCTCCTGAACTATTCGGGACATAGGTTGGTAGAGCAATAGGGGGTTGAAACAGGCGACACAGCTCTCTCTCGACGATGGAACGTACGCAAGCACGGTGATTCCACCCCTGGTACAGACTCAGTCTGTGGGTGAAGCAAAGAGTGAGCCGGTAGTCACTCTGGAGACGAAGGATCGGTTGCCCCGACAACCATACTCCTTTAGCTAATTTTATCAGGTAGGGATGGGACGATCCTAGTGACTCTCCGCCCCCCGCGCGAGTACTTCCTCGCCTCCATGTGGCCCGGGCCTAAAAAAGTTGGTCGGGTTGGAAAGCCGGGGGAAATAGTCTCCCCGGGTAAAGCCTACCGCAGCCCTATTGCAGGGCTGTGAGATAGCTACCGGCGCTAGAGCCACAGCTGCGGCCTTGGGGGGGAAATCGCACTTCCCCTCTCTCGCGAGAACTGAGCAATAACTAATAACTAATAATGGTGGTATACCTAGTAGCGCCACTGCGCCACTTCGTGTCGGTTCCTTTGTGTGGTGTCCGAGGGTTATTAGAGTAGAGCACGAAATCCCGTCCCCGATTTTGATTGGTACCGCCATTTTAGGCAAAGGTGTTATAAATGGCGGTGTACCATAATTGTATGTATACCGACGAGCAAACTCGGCTTTCACTAGGGGAAAAAGTGGCATAGTATAAAAATTTCTTACTACGTGGTCAATTTATTCCAGGTACTGAAATTAATGTTAATCGAATATTAATATAGCATAAATTTCAGTGATTCCAAATACCAACAGGTAGTAGCCTGGTAGGAGGCCCTTCTCCTGCGTCAACTTTTTCCCCTAGCGGAAGCCGAGTTTGCTCGCGAGGGTACAATGGCTGTGTTCAGAAGACAACCGTTGAGTCCATCGCTGCGAACTGATCAATGATCAGTTTTTATGTTCTGCTGAACAGCGTGATGGTACCATCATAGTAGTGCTGACTCATTGTTTACAAAATATTATATTAAAAATTATGGATGCATCCGAAATTGCTCTAATAATTGGTTTTGAGTACGAATTAGATTCAAATTTAATTAAAACGTTAGTTGATAACTTGAAAAAACCAATAAAGAACGATTTACAAGTAACAACTGAACACGGAGTTAGAGCGAGGAATGAAAATTATGTGGAAGAAATAATTCCGTTATATTCTAATAATTTATTTAACACGTTGAGCCCGGCGCCGAATTTGCTGTCCTTTCCGTTCAGCCGGCAGCGAGCGATCAAGCGGTTCAATGTTGCAGGGTTTTTTTCCCCCTTGAGAAAAACTCTCAAGCGGTATAAAAAGTTAGCATTTGAGCTATTTCTAAATACTGCTCTTATAAATGCCTTGTTCATGTATCAAGAAGTGACAGGAAAAAAAATATCAGTCACGGCATTTCGCAGACAATTGACGGATGAACTCACACGGCGGCTAGATGAGGAAATTCTAATCCAAAGCGAAAGAATTATTCATAAATTATACGAAAAGGAAGGAGACGTATATAAAGTCCGAAGGTATTGTTCGAAATGTTATGATGACAATTCAAAACTATTTGGACGCAAGATAGCCAAAAATGTGACCAAAAAAGTTGTTACGTATTGTAATATGTGTAAAGCTAAGCCGTATTTTTGTTTAGAATGTTTCAATAAATTTCGTTAAAACTACATTTGACCACATTTCATTGAGACTATATTTATTTTTTAACTTTAATACTGTCGGTCCCACGGACCGACGCCAGCCAAACGAAAATTCCAGTGCCGGTCCCCAGGGACCGACGCCGGCCACACGGAAAGTTCACTGCCGGTTCCCAGGGACCGGCGCCGGGCTCAACGTGTTAAGGAACATTTTCGAATGTCCTACGGCTCAGGGACGACGCGTGGCGGAAGGATCCCCTGGCCACGGAGATTCCTTCCGCCCTGTGAGGTGTTCCAGCCTTAAGGCAGGTCAACACTTGTGCAAGAAACTTGATTTTAAATTTAAGTTTCTCGAAAACGAAGCTCTATACGAAAAAATGTTATTTTACATTTGTGGTTTGTTTTTATACACTAGACTACACTAATCTAAATATTGTGTACCTTGTTTTCTCAATAAAATTTTATATGCATACCGTCACGTTTCATAATAAAATATAATTTCCTTAAAAATGCAAAATTCTGTTAAATGCAATGAAATTATATTGGGAAATAGAGTTTCCTTTATTTTTTCGGTGAATCAACGTTAGGTCCGCTAGAATATTTTAATTGCCTAAATTCATGGTACGGTTGACCCTTCAATAAATACGAAAAATTAATTTGTAATACCTTGTCATTACAATGTATTGTCCACTTTAGATATATAACTTCTATTGACAATACGTTATTATTGATCTACAACAAATACGTCGAAAATCTGGCGAATTGTCATGACAAAGACCCTATACATATAGTTGATATATACTGTTAATTAGTGGTACCATAAGTTGGGGTAACTTTGACTTCCAATTAGTCACAGTAACTTTGTTCTTGTTTGGAATTCAATCAACGCGCTCGCGCACCGTCGCGCGGCCGAGGTTTCCCGAGTGTGGA
>NW_015374276.1:0-219 GCF_001272555.1 Dufourea novaeangliae | reverse complement strand
CCCGAGGGCCCGTCGTCGCCAATCGTGCGGGGTCGCCGCGTCGCGCCGGTCGCCCAGCGACCGACCGAGAGGAGGGTGGGCTCAGGGGGCACCAGGTCCCCCCGCGGCCGGGGCGGCGGCCAGCCGCCGACCCCCGGCGCGCCTCGCCCTCCTTCACGCGATGCGAGCGGGGTCGGTCACCTCCCGACCCCGCTCGTCGTCCTCCTTCCGCGAGACCAC
>NW_015374275.1:5358-6496 GCF_001272555.1 Dufourea novaeangliae | reverse complement strand
AAGCGGCGCGCGTGGCCTGAACGGGATTGTCTTAGAAATACGCGTGGCGCTCAACGTGTTAAATACCTATATATTATGTAGATATAAATATATACTATATTACTTGAAAATAAATATATATTATATTATATGATGTTACGTTAATCGCGATTTCGGCCGGTCGCGCGGCCGAAACACGGTACGAACAACGTGCGTTCCCCCCCGGTCCTCCGCCTACGTTCGCGTCCCCGCGAATCCCCACGACCAATTTTCCGGGCGCCAGGTACGTTACCACGTACCGACCGATACTCTTCGAGTATCGGACCGAAACCTGCCCCTACCGAGGGGTCGAACTCTACCGAACGACCGAGGAGAAAGCACCCTCCGCCGAATGGTCACGACTTCGAGGGTCCCAGGGTCCGCAAATATCGGAGCGATAGACTTCCCTCGCGACAAGGATTGCTGGTGGACGACACAGACACGTAAAGTAAGCGTTCAACAGTAGTTAACAACACGAATAACAATTTATTATGGTTTCTTTCGCCGGCCTCGGACGAGATCGCGTTACAACAGTATTAGGTGGTTTCTCAACGGAAAGACAACACAGCGGCGGTCGACTATCGTCGCGGCCCGCGCCTTCGATACAACCGGGTTCCGGTGCGAGATTCTATGTTTCGTTATTCCGCGGTCCCCGACCGCTCGAGATGTTTAATGCGAAATTTTACATAGGCGCGGTCGGACGGTACTACGATACCGCCGATAACAAATGACGGTACAATGACTTGAGCGGCAGTCGCATAACTTCTACGCCCTGGAGGAAATCTGCCCGGAAGTACGATATTAATCTTCCCGAGGAACCGCCGTGGTTCTCCCGCGCGCTAGCGAGATACGATATTCATTCTCTAATCACGAGATAATCCGGCGAACGAGATCTAGATTGCCTGGGGAGAACGGGAGAGAGAGATCACTTACAGTAGTCGATTTCAAATCCTTCGAGCTCGCTCCCTTCTGGCTGTCCTTACACACGCGATACCTCAAAATACGACTTTACACGCTAACGCTAACCACTCAAGTGACGATTACGGGGCTCGACACGCGTCGCGAGGATCTAGCGGGCCCCCCCACTATCCCGTCTTATCGCCCCTCGTACCCCCCCCCC
>NW_015374275.1:0-4718 GCF_001272555.1 Dufourea novaeangliae | reverse complement strand
TTATTGGGAGGGCTTAAGAGGGCTCCGGTGGGCTTGAGAGGGAGGGCTCCGGAGGGCTTGAGTGGGAGGGCAGACGAATGAATCTACTTTTCATTCCTAATCTTAGATTTCACACAGAATCAGATGGATTCTGGTCGATATATTTTCGCGATCTGTTAATATACATCGAGGATGTATATACGCGGAGGATATCAAGGATCAACGGATTGATCCATTTACACTTAGGAAATCGAGGATCTACGAATCGATCCATTTACGCGGAGGAAATCGAGGATCTACGAATCGATCCATTTACGCGGAGGAAATCGAGGATCTACGAATTGATCCATATACGCGTAGGAAGCCGAGGATCTAAGATTTGATCCATTTAAACGAAGGATTTGCAAATGGGGACAATCTATACACGCGAATGATCCATATACACGATGGATCTATATTGACGATCGATCGATATATACAGGATGATCCATATACCGGATGGATCTATCGTGATAAACGATCGATATACCCGACGATCCATAAACCCGATGGATCTTTGTTGACGGTCTATGATCCATTTAGTCGAAGGATCTATACTGACGAATGATCGTTATTCGTGGACGTTCGCTCGATCCTACATACATATATCCTCCTTAGCGGCACGCGCCTGGATAAGGGGTCACATCCGATGATTCTACTGCGTAACTGTGATTCTACAGTAAATTCTCGATGACTGAACACTAAATATTTCATAAACTTGCGACTAATGTCGCTGCGGGACGGGGGAAGGAGGCCAGCTCAGTCGGCTGCCAGGGGTCGAACAAATGAGACGAGTGCAGTCTGATCAACCGGCAGGTTTATTTGTCTTCGGGGGGATTACAAAAGTCGGGGGTCCTTAGATTCTAGTCCTAGTGGCTAGCGGCGGTGTGAACGCGGCAGTGCCCTCGGGTGGCGGTGCGGCGGTCGGAACGCCGCGGTATTAGTAGCCGCGAGGCACAATCGTATCGGCGAGAACCGCGAGGCGCACGTAGCCATCTCGCGGCCGCGACGGAAGTTGCCTCGCGGTGCCTCGCCGGCGTCGCGCGGGGATGCCGTAACGAATTACTCGTTACAAAGCTTTCAAAAATTTAAGTCTCCATTTGATCACCCTGTACATTCTTACACTTCCCCTTAAATTAATAGATATCCTTAATTTGTTATCAACAGCATTTTTGTAAACTTTAAATGCTTTATACTGTTCAATCCTTTAGTAAAAATATCAGCAATCATTTTATCCGTGCACAATTGCTTTAGCTTTATTTTTCCCCCATTTATTATATCTCGAATGAAATGGTGTCTTATGGCTATGTATTTAGTCCTGGCGTGATACACAGGATTCTTTGCAAGTTTCAGTGCACTTGCATTGTCATTATATATTGTGAGATCACACTCAAATCTCACACCCAACTCCGAAAACATATGGAATAAGTAAGTGGCCTCTTTACAGGCATCCGTGATTGCGATATACTCAGCCTCTGTAGTTGACAATGCCACTGTGCGTGGTTTTCGTGACTCCCACGTTATTGGGCTACCATTAAAATAAAATACATAACCAGTATATGAATATCTATCGTTTGTGCAACTACCCCAGTCGGCATCTGTAAAACCTTCCAGACAAATTTTATCTCTCTTATAACATATGCTATAATTAGTTGTTCCTTTCAGATATCGCAATACTCTTTTGGCTGCTTACTAATGTACCTTGCTGTAACAATTATTAAATTAGCTTAAGTGACTTACGGCGTGAGCTATGTCCGGTCTAGTACATACGGCGAGATACATTAGACTTCCAATCAACTCCCTATATGGATATTTCTTCTCAATCACATTTTCATTCCAATTATCTTTGGTTAATACAAAGCCTGGTTCAAGAGGAGTCTTTGTTGTATTTGCGTCATTCATTTCAAATCTCCTCAGCACTTCATTAATATATGTCTTTTGGTTTAATATGATCATTTCATCATTACTTGTAAATTCGATCCCCAAACAATACTTTACTTCACCAAGATCCTTCACAGCAAACACCTTGGATAGTTGATCTTTCAATTTCTTTGTTTTATTTATATCCTTGGCAATTATTAGTATATCATCAACATATACTACCGACATCAACATATCTTCCCCTGTATTTTGGTAGTAAAAACATGGATCAAAATTACTGGTAATTAATCCGATCATTAATAATTCTTTGTTTAATCTTTCATGCCATATTCGTCCAGCTTGTTTTAATCCGTATATTGCCTTCTTTAGTTTACACACTTTATTTCCGGATTTCAGCTCATTCAACATATTTGAAGCCTTTGCCTTTATGTGATTATCTTTAACTTCAACTTTAATTAATTTCTTTAGCATTATTTCCAGATTTTCGGGTATTTCCATATATATATATCTTCATCTAATTGGCCATGCAGATATGCTGTAGTAATGTCTATTTGGTGAATACACATTTTATAAAATGATGCTATGGACACAGCTATTCGAATTGTACTTATTCGAGCTACAGGTGTAAACGTTTCACCAAAATCAATGCCGGGTCTTTGACTGAATCCACGGGCAACTAATCTTGCTTTCTTTTTATTAAACTCTCCGTCTGCCCCATACGTTCTTGATAATACCATTCGACAGCTTACAATGTTTCTTTCTTTTGGCCGTTCAATTACGTCCCAAGCATCCTTTACTATCATTGACTTTATTTCCTTCGTCATGGCCAATATCCAGTCGTCAGACTCAGATCTGGATAGTGCTACACTTATGGGGACTTCAGTAGCATACCCAACAAAGTCAGTTACTTCATCTTGAGCTTGTATATAATGTAACATTTTTCTAGGTCTCCCTCTGTTTCCTGTTCTGATGATTCGAGGTCGTCCCCTTCCTCTTAATACTGTGGTAGCTTCATTTTCATTTTCAGTTTCCTCATGAGATCTTTCATCATTATCAACCCTTTTATTACACACATCAACATCGATGTCACCCATATTTTCTTTATTATTTTCACCCGATTCTTTATCTTTGATTTGAACTGGTGTATCTGTAAATTTGGCGTCTCTACTTATTACAATGCGGTTGGTACTAGTGTCCAATAGTCTGTATCCCTTCGAAATTTCATCAAAGCCCACAAATCTGAGTTCTTTCGCTTTTTCATCCAATTTCTTCCTTAATTCCTTAGGGATGTGTGAATATACTTTTGATCCAAAAATATGTATATCGTTTAGGTTTGGTTTTGTACCTCCCCATCTTTCATACGGTGTTGTTCCTGTAGCCTTAGTGAACAACCTATTTTGTAAATAATTTGCGAAGCTTACAGCTTCACCCCAATATACTTTATTCAGATTTGCTTCAATTAATAAACATTGCCATTTCAATCAACGATCTATTCTTCCGTTCGGCCACACCATTTTGTTCCAGGATATATGATGTTGTATATTGATTTTTGATTCCTTCTCTCAAAAACAGTTCCTTTATTTCTTGATTGATGTATTCTCTTCCTCTATCCGTCCTGAAAATCTTCGGTGTTTTGTTATATATGGTTTTGACATATTTTATGAATTCTTTTATTTTATTTGATACTTCATATTTATGACCCAATAGATATATAAATGTATATCTACTGTAATCATCAATTAGAGTGAGAATATATCGTTTCTGACCTGGTGTTGTTTGTTCCATTGGCCCACATACAGTGGGTCACAAAATTATTCGCTCACTCGCTAATGTGGCAAAGATGAACGAAATAATCAGGCAACACAGGGTACTTTTCAATTTTTTATTTGGATATACATAGCTTAAAGTTTAATTTAATAGAATCGTAAAAAAAATTGCGAAATTTTCATTTATAATTACAGAAAAATGAGTTTTAAGAAATCTTTACGTTTTTTCACGTCACAAAATTATTCGCTCATTTTGTTTTAATTACTATTATGACAATATTAATATTTAGTGGGATATCCTTTTTGTCTTATTACTTCTGCAAGTCTTTTTGGCATTGATGCTACTAATGTTTCCAAATAATTATTGTCCATTTTTAGCCATTCCTCCTGTAATCTGTTTTGTAAGTCTTTCTTGTTGGTAATTGAATGTCTACTACGTATTTTAGTATCCAGCATGTTCCATACCATCTCGATGGGATTTAAGTCGGGAGATTGAGGCGGAGTTTGCATTATTTTTGGACAATTATATAATAACCATTCTTTTACCAATCTCGATTTATGTTTACGGTCGTTATCTTGATAGAAGTGAAACACTTCTGAAATCCCCATTACTTCCGCACTCTGCTACAAATTTTTTTTTAGAATATCCATGTACATTACTTTATCCATGGTAGCCTCAATCATTTGCAATTTTCCAACACCGTGATAGCTAATGCAACCCCAAACCATCACATGACCACCTCCGTGCTTGACTGTGCTACACAGGTTCTTGGGATCCATCTCCGCGTTTGATCTTCGCCAAAATTTTTGATGACCGTCAGAGCCCCAAATATTAAATTTACTTTCATCACAAAATATTACATTGTGCCAAAATTCAGGGGGCTTTGAGATGTATTTTTTGTCCAATTCTGTTCTTTTCTTCCTATTAATTTCGCTTACGTAAGGCTTTCTTCTTGCTACGCGGCTGTTGTACCCCTTCTTTCGCAACATTCTTCGTACCGTTTCATCAGAAACTTCTTTTTCACTAAAATTTTTCAAACTTGTATTGATTCT